>NW_010560361.1:6678-28682 GCF_000687285.1 Phaethon lepturus | reverse complement strand
GGCGGCGGCCCCCGCCCCGTCGCGGCCCCGGGGCCCCGGCCTGCTCCTTCAAACCGGGGTCACTCCTAAGCCCCCGCTACCAACACTCCCTCTGGTCAACAACCAGGGACTTTGCTGCCCTGAGCCTTTTCGGGAATCTGCTTTCCCGGGTCAGGTCTCTTTAGGACCCGACGCGGTCCTTCCCTCATTACACTTAATTTAAAACACCAGGAAGATCTTATTTGTTGTCGAACTAAACAGAACACATCACCTCTAGTTAAATTTGTAAATTATATTATGTTGCTGTTCTGGCTTTGTTTTTCACAATTTTTAAAAATCTGAACAAATCAATTATATTAGCCATATGGCTTGATCATACCAGCTAATTTCCATTTTTGTACGGTAATTGTTGTTTAAACACTGACAACTTATTAGTTAAGGTGTTTAGGAAAGATCCTGTCTTATTTAAAAGATGATTGAAATGACAATAAATATTCCGAGTAAAGTCGTTAAACCATTCCTCCCCGTATTCTTCACTTTCTGCGTATTTAAAGGGTTCACAACAGCAGCAGCTGAGCTGCAGCCTGATTTCTACTTCTGGAACGGAGGCCATGAGACCATCCGGCTTTCAATTCAATCTATTGCAGTTTGTAATGATTTGCTTAAAATAGGCCAGTTTTTGGTATGCAGGAGGTAAGCAGTCATTTTTCTCAGTTATTTTAAAGGTGTGTAGTATTGAGAATGTACGAGTGGTTCCACTCTGGCATTTGCACATTGCAAATATAAAACTTCACCCCTCGGTGATCTTAATACTTCGTCCATTGAATGTACTTACTCATTTAAATGGGAGTGTATTTAACTGCTAAACAGATGGTCTACAGTGCGCACAATTATAAAGCAAGGGTTTGTGTACGTTGCCATATTTTAGACTCCAGATTTCCTGCTTCCCTATACATTTTTGAAAGCAGTTTATTTTTCCATACAAAATACTAACGCAGGTGGAGAAGCAGTCTGGAATTCATTTCTTCTGCTATCAGAGATCCAGAGCACAGTCCTTCAGGCAATCTTCTTAATCTTCTGACAAGGATTTTAACTACTTTGGTACTTCAGATTGTTAAAGTATTTTAAAAACCATTCTGAAATGCTCTTTAATACACAAGGATTTTAAATATTTGACAGACATTTCTGATTGTGTTTACTTTATTGAATAAATACTGAAAAAAATATCTTGGTGCCACATCAGCAAATCTGAAGCAGTGACCAGGCAATGAGAGCTGGCAAGTTTTTTTAAGCTGCAGTATACTACAAATGAAAAGAGAAGGTTGCAAAACATGCAGAAAGTTAGAAAACACCAAACCTGAGGTTTGCATTACAAACTGACTACGTTTGCGGTAGGCCTGTCTCATCCAGGCACAGAGGAGCTGGTGTTCACTCACTGATCAGCTAATTAAGTCTTTATCTCAGGGTTTATCTTGTTGCATTTGTCTTGCCCAAGTAGAGCTCTTGGCAATATTTCTCATGTGAGATTCTGAGTCTGGGTTCAATACAAATTCGGTAATTTTCTGAGCAGGCTGTCTATGCTTCTCCTCACTCCCATTGCTGCGTACCTTACAAACATTAACAAATTAACTCTTAGAATGACTCTATAAAGTGAGGATTTAACTCCATTTATAACTGGGATCCCAAAGATCAGAGACACATGAAACCTGGATTCATTTCGTATGTCCCATGGAGGATACTGAGCTGATAATTTTGGTGTAGTTAGCAATGTTATTTGCTCATTGCTTTGCAAAACAAAATATTGAATGTGATTTGAAATTCTTAACATGGAAAGTACAGTTTGTAACCAATTATGGAAAGCTGGATTTAAATGTTGTACTTAGCATTTTATCAAGTTCTGTAGCAAGGCAGAGGTTGAATTATATTAATCAAGGCAGCATTCATCTATCCTATGAGACCATTCCTTCCCTTGCTTCACAAAGCATTTCCAGCACCATTTAAGTTTTCCAGAAAATGGCTGGGCTTTTGCCGATATCAGACTTTCACTATACGGCCCTGAGTCACTTTCAGAGGAACTTGTATCTGCCTTGAATGAGTTCAGCCATTCATGCAGCAACAGAGATTAGGATTTTATCCTCCATGACTGCATCATAGTGCAATCACAGCTGGTGGAGCAAGGTGAGATAAGGCTGCATAAATCACCCTAAAACTGTCAGTCCCCAAGTTCCAAATGCTTGACTTTTCAATCATAGCTTCCTTTTGAAACAGTTGTTTGCATCCAGTTTCTTGGATTAAAGAATCAGTACATGATCAATCCTTTCCCTGGAAACCTCCCACCGTGCTCCATCAGCACCTGGAACCATGCTGGGTGGACCTCTTGGGGTAGCCAGCAGAGAGAAGTGGCACATATACTGCCATCAGGGGCTGGCATACATGCTGCCCTTTACTAACAGGAGAAGAACATCAAAATTCAATCATCAGATCAAAAAGTGAGTCTGTTGTAAAGGACACAGACCCTGCTCTTGACGTTTCCACCAACTCTGACCCCTTCTGTTCATGTTAGGTTTTGCTCATCCCTTTCCCCCAGTGCAGTTGCAGACTGTCACTCTACCAGCTGATCGTCAGAGCTTAGACCTTTCAATTGTCCCAAATAGTCACTGTGGGCCTTGTCTAAAATTCAGTGAAATCTATGGGATTTGGATCAGACCTACGTACTTGCAAGTGGGTTATATGATTTAATGGTTTCTTTGAACAAAAAAGTCACATTGCTTTTTTATTAGTCACTTTTAGCCACTTACCAGAAATCTGGCTGTGCTTAAAGAGAAGATATGACCTGTGGATGAGGCACACAGGTCAGGGGAAAGAAGGGAAGACTGGTAGCACAACTTTTTCACAGGCTTGTTAGATACAGAATTTATAATTTCTAGAGACCTGGGTGTTCTTGTTAACACAAGCAAATAAGCAAAGCATAAACTATCATTTCAGTTTGCTGTAGGCTTAATTCATTGTCACTATGGTTTTTTCATTAGGAACCTGGAAGCAGCAAGTCCTAACGAGTAACAAATTTAAAAGGGATATGAGGGATTTTATACAAATTGAAGCCCACACTGTTCATGACACAAACTATTCAATCTGGGAAGACCTGTTTGTAGATCTGTAGTTACATGTTTGCAGTTTGGATGAGGTGTTCAAGGAAGATACAAGCTGCCACAATTCACGTTTGTACCAAAAGGCATGCCGAAGCACTCGGCTCTTGCATGACATAGGGCAATCCCATCTCTGATGACTTTTTCTTTGTCCACCTCTTTGTCCAATGTTGTGATACTATGAATGCATAGTAGATTGGTTTCTCTGGATTTTGGTCAGAGAGGTTGCTTTTTATGTTCCATGATGTTTGTTTTACTGTCCAAACCAGGGAAATGTAAATTCTAGAAGAAAGTGTGATTATCATTTGGGAAGAAACAAGACATTTTCAGAAGGAAGCATAAAGGCCTCAAAGCTCATCTGTATATGAGAAGGAAATATGGTCAGGGGACTAACTGAATTCTGTGGCATAGTCTTCACACAGATCAACAGGCACATTGCATTACCTTCAGTGTCTTCCAGGTTTACCTCTGGCTACACTTCAGTGTTGATCAGTCCGCAGCCACACCACATAACTATTTCAAACATAACCCAGAGATCATTTTATCCATTCAGATTTAAGATCTGGAAAACAGAAATTGGTATGCATCAGAGCTGTCATTCCAACTCTTGGGGTTTGTCCAACTCTTGGGGTTTGGGCAACTGCCATTGGAAAGACTGTAACACTTTCATTACTCTCATGAATTTGCCAGTTAAAAAAATTCTGTCAAAAATGTGAAATTCACATTTCTGCCAGTTTCTCACTTCCTATACCTGTATGGAAAATGCTTGAGAGACAAGAATATTACCGATCAGTTGATTATCAGCCTCAGACAAAGCAAAAAGGGCAAGTGAACGGGGCCTTGCATTTTAGTATCTGCTCCAATTCTACATCTGTGTGCTTAATCATATTATCTTTACAGAGTTGTCTATGACCCATTATCTAAACACTTGTATGGAAATACAGATATCTTAGGAATTTGTATGAGGTAATTTTAAGAGAAAGAGTGAGAATGGAGGAGACAGTTTGGTTTGAAGGGTTTTGATGTCTTTGAGAGAAAACAATGCAATTGTCTTCAAGGAAAGAGGATCCTATTTTTTATTGTCCATCCTGGCCCTGCTGATCTTTGTGGTCTGTTTCTCGTGGCCGAGTCCTAAACCATTGGAGGGGGACTGATCCAGTCAGAAACGTGAATGAGAAGGGAAAAGTAGGACAAAGGATTCCTGACTCACATTTGCAGCCACTCAACTTCATAGAGAGAATAGTAACATTTTAGTAAGCTAAAAGTGAATAAAAGTTGTTTTTCAGACATGCACTGAATCATTGCTAGCGCCTTATAAAGCATTATTTGGTTGACAATGTCTCTTAAAATATCTGTTTATGAAATGCTTTGCTACTTCATGAAATTTACCATTTTGCTCCATGAAAAATAGCCCTTTTTCTCTGAAAAACCCCCAACACAGACTTAGCAGCAGAATCTTTAATGTCAAGAAATGGGCAAGATGTCAGTTTTATGCCGCATCAGAAAGACGGATATATATATTTCACCATTTCTGCTCTCCTATTTATGATTGTTGCAATCACAAATAATGTAGCCAAGATCTAGTATCTACTTGACCTGTATGTATTGCTACATCTTGCTCCAAGGGTAGCAGCACTTTGTCATATCCATTTCTCTTTCTTGAGTTTTTATCTAGTATTTAACTCTGTCTATTCTTCAGGAGCACGACTCTACAGTATGTAGTGTTTCCCTTTAAAGAAAGTCCATTGATGTGCAAAGACCATATCCAAAAACCACCTAAGATTATCATATATGACATGCTTCTTATTAAAAAGCTGGGATTCACAACCTTTTGTCTGTGCACGTTACAACTTAGATGGCACAATTCAGGTGATAAAACTGGAGTGTGATGGTTTTTATTCAGGTGGCATGCCATATACTATAACATGTAGCAGTGCCTTCTCCTATTCTGTAAAAGAAATTATATTTCTGTATCATGTTTTGAAACTAAACATTTGTTTAACTAAAATAAAGATAATTTTTAAGTAAAATTGCATTTAGCTTTCATTAATTTAATCTCAGTTCACACATTAATTTACGGACTATTATTTACATTTGTGAATAAAAATTGTATTGCTGTACAGATAGGTCTGTGTAATTAGTTTGTAAATGAAAAATTCCATTTAAGTTTTCCTAGATCTTTAGTGAATCCTTGAATGTTGATGTCCTGCTTGAATAGCTGATTACGCATATAGGTTCCACAGCTCATTTTTGACTAGATCATGACTTTTTGGGACCCAATTTTTTGGGAAAGTTTATCTCTCTCCATCTCTATCTGCCTCTAGCTCCCTGTCTTCTATATCATCTGCTGGTAGACTTCTCCTAATAGACCTTTGGACAATGTCCTACTAGGCTTACCTTGGGCTGCTACAAGCATCTACATTGATTATATTATTCCACGTTGGCCTCATGCATGGACATAGTTGCAGTGAGGTTAGAGTTCTTTAATAAATGTCAGAAAAAAGCCTTACAGATGTTCCACAAAAGTGATGGTTACGCTGATCATTGAAAGGGGTTGATTTTATTATAAAATTAACAATGGATAAACAAGAAAAGGGAAACTGAATTACAAGATACTATTTTAAAAATACAATCTGTTAAGAGGAAAAATTCCATCCACTGGAATTTCCACATCCCTCAGTTTTCCAGATAAAAACCCTTCCCGTCCTATAGGAAATAAAGTCTATGAATACCATTTTGCTCAGCTAAACTATTAGCCTGTTGTCAAACTATTGAAGAATAAAACTTTTTCTCTTGCAATGCAGTGTGCAAATATCAGCAGGATCCTTTTCCATGTTATGATCCTTACATTTCATCTGAGTGCTAAATTCATGAAACTGGTTGCTGATAATGATCTGGTTTGGGTAATAAAATGTTTCAAGAATATTCCCTCCATCTTTGAGAAATATCACATTTGTGTAGTCATTCTGGTCTCACAAAAAAGTGATTGCACATTTTGAGGAGGCTTCCCCAAGGATTTGGAATGTCATTTCTCTTTTCTAAAAGGCTCTCTGTAAGTTAGGTCCTTTTTGAATTTTTCGGTCTGGAAGGCAGGGACTAGATACAGCTAGTGAAAGACCCTCTGTAAAATTTCTTTTCCATTACTGAACCCATCAGAAAAAATGAGTTCTGCCACAAGTTGAAGATACTTCTCAATTAAAGGAAAAGAAGATAAATTGTTAATTGAGTTTGGTTTGATAAATGTTCACCAGCTACCTGAGAACAGGTAGTTTCAAAAGTAGGCAGAGATGATGCTGCAGAAGAATGAAGTTAGGAAGTGTGGCCGTACATTGGAGAAGTCATGCAGGTGGGATTCTTGTGCAGCATCAAGTTGGATGGCATTTTGCTTGTTGCTCTGCTGGATGTCCCGCTGCCTCCACCTCAGAGGTCAAAATCAAGCATGTTGTCAGCAAGCACAATTTCTGAGATGCTAGAGATAAGTCCTATGAATTATATGACCCACTGCCTGGCAGGGATGTTAGATGAAGCACCTGGGGTAAATGGCAACTGCAGTACTGAAGGAATCTGTGCAAGAAATGAACTACACAAGGCACTTTGTGCTTTGGTTTTGCTTGGATCGCGTACTGCGTTTGGGCTTGAACTCCATTCCTTTTCTTGCACCCCTCGTAACATATTAACACCCTCATTAGTCACACTAACAAGATGAATAAAACTATGGGGTTTTTTTATGAATTGATTACAGCTGTCCTTCCACATGTAAAGAAAAAAGGATTCACCAGAAAAGCAGCTGAGGTAATACCCCGGCCCTAGCTATTCATTATGGAAAATATATTTTGATCTATATTTGACTTACCAAGAGTATCAGCATTTGTCCTACAAAAAGGTCTGCCACGGACAGTCTGATTATAGCCTTTTACAGTCTCATTGTAACGGGCCCTGAGACAACATGCTGCGATGCATCTCTCGCTGGACAATCAGTGTGACTCATTAGAGCTACGTGGCACCAATGCGAATACAAACAGCACCCTCCCACTCCTCACCCTCCTTTGAGTCAAGGCATGCAACAGCATCTACGCTGCCCTGTCTGCAGCTCATACAGTCACACTCTAACGACCTTTAAATAAACTAGGGGAGTAGCTCTAACAGCTCGGTGCTGGGTGTGAATTACAGGACCCATCCAAAAACCTGGGTAAATACACCATCTATTGATGGAATTGATGTTACTCCATGCTGAGCACCCTGCTACTCTGACTACGCTGCCAATGAGTACAACATCCAAGCCTAATGGGTTTAAAGCTAGCTCAAGAGTGCCTCCATTTGATTGCATTTTAGACATATCCTTGAAATTGCCTGTGCTTTCAGATCTTGCTTTGTGTTTCTCTGCTGGGTGAAGTATTCTGCAGTAGTCTTTATTGTTTCCCATGGAGCTATTTTAAATAATGTAAATGAGTTGCATCTTGTCTGACAAACTAGACTGATCAATTCATTGAGTTTCCTAAGGCATGGAGTTTCTAATAGTTTTTGATTCATTTTTGGTCATCCTTGGTCTGTATTTTCAGCACATATTTCAGCGTGGATGTAGAGTAAAACTAGGGGAACTGGGCTGTTCTAGTGCTGATCTCATTGATGCTGTGAACGGAAATGAAATCAAGTCCCTGCTTTGTTTCACTATACCTGAGACAGAGTAAGCAGTAGTGTATCAGTATGGAAAGAAATGCTTCAGTATTACCTAAGCCTCAGATGAAACCTGTGAGTTGAGGTTGTCGGTGGATTAACAGGGATTTGGGACATGAGCTGGCTCCACTCTCTCTCTGAGTGGCAGAGTGGGTCAGTGGGTGCCTGATCAGAGCCATTGATGCAGATGAAGAAGCTCATCTGGGTGGTCGAAGGGCTACAGCCTGACAGTCATTTAAAACCCAGGTTTCTACATGAGGTGGTGGATGCATGCTGAGATTCATTTGATGGTGGAGAAATTAATTGGATTAACTAGTATGGGTGTGTCTACCATAGAGTTGTAGTTTGGTATGCTTCTGCAGAGAATATTCCGGTTGTCTACCTTTTTCTGCTTTGCTTCACGTGGCAGGCTAACCTCAGAGCACACTTGGATTCATTTCAGATGAACTAACCTGGATGGTATCTTCTGGCACACCAGCCACAAATGAGCCACAGGACTGAGCTAGAACTAGCAGAAGTGGGAAGCCCCTGAGATAGGTAGGACACAGCTGTTGGGTCCTAGCACTGTTGGTTTGTACCACTTGCTAACTGAGGCATAATCGATGACTCTTGCTGGCAGGCAGGCAGGAGGAGATGCTTCTAGGGATTATTCAAAGCTGCTGTGACTTTTCTCTCTTGCTCTCTTATTGAAAACATTTTCTCTGCTTACTGAAGTGTCTTCATAAGGAAATTTAAGGGGATATATTATGATATTTTCAGGATAGCATGCTGCTCCCTGCATGAGCCTCCATCTCCTTGAAAAAGAAACTGTGATATTCTGCCAGTCAAGTTATCCAAGTCAGGGTTCAAAGTAAGTTAGAAACGTTCTCAAAATCAACACAGCTAAACCGATATTTAAATAATTAATGGAGAAATAAGTATTTTGTCAGCGTTACACATTACTGCATGTTGTGGTATTCTAGCATGCATTTTTCATTACAGTCGGTATTTTTCAGCTGAGTGCTAATAGTTGCCATCTTGCTGGAAAGTAAAGTCATCTGTGACACTGGCAGGTGGGAGGCCAATGTAAGAACATGAAACCATTTCTCAGTCATCTTTCACATAGCTTTAACAATCAGAGGAAAAAGTTTCATTATTTAAACAGAGCTTTAATACGAACTTTATATTAAACTTTGCTTAAATAATAAAGCTTTTTTCTTCTGTTAAACCAATATTAAAGCAGGCTGGAAATGAGTTTACAGTTTCTTCCACCAGGTTCTCACACTGCTAATATACATTTATAACTGCTCCCCTGCCTGTCTCTTTTGTGTATTTTAAACCTCTCCCATTTACTGTTTGGGTGATACCGAGTACCCCAGCTGAGAGTACAGTAAATGAGAGAAATTAATGATGCCCAGAGGAGATATGCAGGGAAGTCATTATAACTGTGTTGTAAAACTCCAGTGTTTCTTGCTGGTGCTGCATAGCTTGGTCACTCTTGCAAACATTGTTTTGGGTTTCCAGTCAGCACATCCTCAGTCCTGGAGCAAGCAGAAGAGAACGGTTCAAGTTGTGTTGAAGAGAGCAGCACAAAGCCTCCAGCGCTTGACACGATAAAGCTTTACAAAAAGGTGCAACCTGCCTGGGAGATGGTGCACAGGTGCTCTGCGGTGTTACAGACGTGTTGCTTTCCAACAAGATGTTCTTTGTAGCCTTAGAGGTAGATACGCCAGGTTTAATTGAAAAATGTGTTAATAAAAGGTATTTTGTGGACTCAAATAGTACTCTATTCTCATTGAGGAGTGTCAATCACACATTTGGCTCCAGGCTAGCAGATGGTTTATAGTTGCTGCAAGAGCCTTCATCTGCAATTTGTTCTTGCTTTTGTGGAAACATGTTTTAATGAGTAATATTTTATATGTCTAGTAGGATAGGACCTTCTCTGAAAATGAAACTATTTTGCATTTATTTTGACCTAAGTATTGCATGGTCTGTTTGGAATTTTGTTGTTTAGGGTTGTTGTTCTCTTATTACCTAAAGCTCACACTGACCCTGTTTCAGCATCAGACTTTGTATTGTCACAAGGACACGATCGCTTTATTACCATTTGATAGGATACCTCTAGCCCCTCCACTATTGTATGTGCCTGTCTTGCTGTCATCGCATGATTTCATCTCTATAAAATCTGCCTGTTAAAAAGGTCAAATTAAGTCCAAATGATAATCCAGCATTCTGACTAGAATTTACATTTGCTAAAATTGATATTAAAATGCAACCCATCATTAAAAAGGTGGCCAATTTATGCATTTTCAGCAGCCACTGTTATTCAAACGAGAATCTGGGGAAGGAGACGGCAATACTGCGCTGAAAGGGACCACGTAACCTTTTTTTTGTCTGCCTCCTCACCCCTCAAAGACAGACCGGCCTTTTTGTTAGCTGGTACTTCTAGAGGCCAAATCAAACCGCCTTGCTGGCTGAAGCAAGACCACGGGCCGCCTTGAACGCTTCATCTTGACACAGTCTCAAAAAACTTAAAGGATACAGCCTGATGTTTTGAACTTTACGCGTTAGAATGTTTTTACCTTGATATTGAACCAGTAATTCTCAAGATTTCTGCATCAACGCCCCCTTTTCCATTAGGAGCCCCTGAAGAGCTTTTCCCGTTCAGCAGTATGGAAATAGCAGGTGCCTGAGATGCTCTGACATGAGTTCGTGACTCCCTGGTTGGAAAGCAAAGCGTTGCTAAAAGACTGCCTGGGCTGTCTGTGAGGTTTTGAACGATGCCAGCTTTTGGGGGGATTACTGCTTCTGTCAGAAGAGCAATACAGAGTGCTCACCATTTTGAAGACGCATTGTGCTTCATATAATACACCTACAGCACAAAAGAATAGCCATGCGGAACAGGAAAATAAAATCTAAGCAGAATTCTTAAAGACTACAAAATATTACAGGGAAATTAAGAACTCGGTTATCCTGTGAAGCTGGGTATGAGAATCATCCTTCCTTTTGCTTTTTAAAAAGTCAGTAGCTCTTCCTCCCATATGCAAATAATTCTCCACGTATATAATATAATTCAGGACTATTTTTTCTTTCATCATATTTATTATCAAAATATTTGTATAAAAACATGATGTCTCTATTTCTTCCCCTTTCTCTTATGAAGAGTTTAAGTTACGAAATGAACTATTTGTTACACTTCAATTACAGTATCACACTTCCAATGGACTAATTACAGTGAAATAAGCAGAAAAGGCAGATTTTTTTTAGCATAATCTCTTCCTCTTTTATACAACTCTTCAGCCAATGATGCAAAACTAATTCTGAAAAATTAGAAATTCTCACAGTAATGCTGTAAAATAGGTAAGTTGTATTATCTTTATCTGAAAAACAGAAAACAGCAACATTCTCTGGGTGAGCAGCCAAAGACAGAGATTTCACAGCAAAACCAGAAACAATTTTTGAATCCCAAGGGGGCTGTACTTTCTCCCATTAAACATCTTAAACCTGTTTTCTGCCAAATAATCCCAGCAGAAAAAAGTAGGGGAGGTGTGTGTAATGCTAAGAAAATGTTCAACATTTCGTGCGAAATCTGGTTAGAGGTTTCATTTGTTCATGACATGATCCGTTTCCCTTAACTACGTAGGAAACAAGAAAATGTAGCAAGGCAAGACTACGATTGAATGTGAATATTTGTTAATTTTATTTCTCTCCCTACGTCTGAACATTAGTATTTACTGATGCTATTTATCTCACTTGTTTGGGAGCTCTTTCCCCCTCCACTGTAAGCTCTCCCTGCTGCACGAAACTGAACCACCCGCGACCCTCAAGAGAGCACTGCGGTGTTGTACCAGCAGAAGTCAGTCATGATAGAGCTGGCGCACCTCTCACCGAGGACCTGAGCTAAAGCCTAATGAGGTCAACAGGAATCTCAGTTACATATAGGACTTTGCAGAATGCTGGCTCAAGGGATAAGCACAACTCAAAGCATCAAAATAAAGCTTTAACAGGCATAAGCAAGGCACAGCCCTAGGTAAGTCCCGCACTAAAGGATAAAATTTCACTCCAAGGAGGATCCTACTATTTTGATAATTCTAACTCAAGGGAAAAAAACCCCAAACCAACCTGTTAGCATTTCCAAAAAATTTGCATTTGTACACTGGTAAAAAATATGATGAAGTTGCAACGAGCCACCTGAAATTATTTCGAGCACAACTGGCAAACAAAGTGCATTTTTTTCTCAAGGCGCTTTACTGAAGGAAGCACTCAGTAGCCTTTTATCCTTTAAAGTCTGGTATTTACAAGTGAAGCTGCTGGCTGTCTAATTGCAACTCACAAAAACATCACACCATCTCATCTAATCTCTCGGTCGTTGCTATATTTAGTTTACTGTGGGATGATTTACATATACCTGAACTGAATTCTGACTCAGGTTAGAGGGAAAAAGACAAAAAAATTCCTCATGTGATTTGTATGCAAAATTTTTCTAAAGAAAAAGGTAAAGAAAACACTGCTCTGTGCCGATACAAGAATATCTATCCCTATACTACACAGAAAAGGTCAACAAATCAGAGCTGTTGCCAGTGACATCTAAACCAAGCTATAACTTTTCCTCCAGAATGGGCTCTTTATACTTTGAGTGGAACAACTCCCGGTCACTTCAAAACTATCCTACGTATGTAAAGGGCTTTAAGTCAGGGCAGATGCATTTTGCAGACCTGTCCGATCTTCTGGTCCATGTGAGGGCCTCACTCAGCTGGCCCCCAGTGTAAGTTCTCCTTGGATGCTGCCTTGCACCTTTGCAGCTTCTCTCTGGCTTTGGTCAGCAGAAAGCCCAAACTCCTGTTATCCAGTGTTGAGAATCAACGTTGTAAAAGAAAAGTCATTGCTGGTAACAGCTGTATACAAAGCAAGAAACATTCCTCGGTGTGCAAATGAGGGGATCAGTTCACCCCTTCATCGGTAGTAAGAAATTACTTTTATTGACCAAGGTCACATCTTCAGCTCCATGAATGAAGAAAAGCCTTCTGAACTTGGATCTTTCTCTGTGTAAGTGGAAGAAGTCACTATTCGTGATTAAAATATTTCCCCCTCCTTACAGTTCCTGTCAAGGACCCCACAAGTCTGGGGAAACGCACATGGTGGGAGAAGAGGGAGATGGCATGGGGGAAAAGGAAGGTGTAGGCACATAAAAGGAGTATGAGCCCTACGGTATTTTCCTGTGGGACAGATGTTTCACCCCAGCAGAACATGCCTGTGTGTGGGAAAGCTGGTGGGGAAGAAAATTTCAGTTTCAAATTCCCCTGAGCAATCGGAAGACAGATGAACAGAAATAGCAAGTGAAAACCAAGAATCTGACTTTCACTCAGTTTTGCAGTAAAAGGTTTTATAACGGAATCAACCAAGATGTATATCGGAATTAAGGACCTAGCTCTGAATGCTTTTTGCTTCGCAAGAATCAATCGCAGTTCATTAGTATTAATAACCTTTTAAAACCAGTTGATTTTTCCTGGGTACCTCTTTCACAGCAGATGAACTCCTCTTGGTTTCATTTGCAGAGTCAACACACGCCAGTGACACATATGGCACGCACGTTTTAAAGAGCATTTTACAAAACAGCAGTCATGTGTGCTTGCCTTTTCTTTCTCAACGTATGTTATCAGTTTGCTTCCTGGCAGTCTGTGTGATATATTTAGATTTTCTAACTATCCATTAAAAATCTAGACAAGCCGTGGGTCCTTTTGTCTTTCAGCTGCCGATTTCTTCCTGGTAATCTTAATCTGATTATTATTTACTCACTCTTATCCTTTTAACAGTAGATTCTGGTTTATGGGAGTTTATTTGCTAACTGAAATTAGGTGATGTATGGTTATAAGGCACAATAGGCTGGGAGATTAAATATGCCCCGTGAAGAATTATCTCAGCGTCTCTATTTCCTGTAAATTCATCTTTGATTATTAGTGTTACTGTAACTCATATTTTTAAAGACTCTGGTTTATTTGCATTTACTACTGCCATAAGGCAGCATCTAAAAGCAAGCTTTCTATTATTTTTTCCAACACAGTTGTGATGCATTGATACTTTGCTGTGATAGCTACGAAAATTACTATTCAGTATGTTCTCAGTGTTCTGCTTCACAGCACTTCAACATCTACCCACCTTCCTTTTTTCCCCAATAACATACCTCCTAATTCTTTCAGCAGAAGTTTCTGACCTACCAGCTACTGTAACTTTGTTTTTCTTATAAAGACCGAGCCTGAACACTTTTAGGACAGTCTCCAGTGCCGTGTGTTGCTCAAGAATTTTTCTCTGACAGTACTTGAAATGGAAGTAGGAATGCAAAGTATGGAGACTCTTCCCAAAGCACTTCCCTCAGATAATAGATCCCTTAGAGAACATTGTGTTTAATAACTGCATTTTGAAATGATTTGGTATACTTTTTCAGGAAATGCAGAAGGCCTAGTACAGCTTTATTGCATAGGAACTCAGTCTGTTGACCATAATAGGAGTTCCAATTTATGGGCAAAAATGCTCTTAATGACACATACGATTTCAACATACACATTTGCTTTTGATTAAACTCTGTAACACATTGGTACACCCATGTAGAACTGACATTTGTCTTTATGAATCTCATGTAAAATGACACTTTGAGTCATGCATAAGGAATTTACAAGAAGAACATGACAAAACAATGTCCTTTTTGTGAATAGAGCCCAAGTTGTAAGCTTTTATTGCTTTACCAGTAATACATAATTAAATATGTCTACAAAGTCTGGCTTTGATCCTGGGGCTTTCTTCCCTGGGTTTAAGCTCGATACAGTTCCTGTATCCATGGTACAACTACATAGTAGGTAAGGTTTATGTCCAGCCTCTACTTTTAAAATCAAGTCTCTTGTGAATTCATCGTTCTCTAAACATAATCTCAAAGAATACGTTAAAGCTACAATGACAGTAAGATTTAAAGTCAAAAGGTCTAAGAAGAGATTAAGAGTGGAACGTGATCGCAGACGGACAGCAGCAGATGGGACACATCTTAAAGGGCAGTTTGCAGTTGCTAAAAGGCAGTATGTACCATGGAGCATGTTCCTGCACAGCCAGGCTGAGCTACCTATTCAAAAGCACCAAACCAGCTTTGCTCCATGGGCTCCTCCACTGGCACAAGAGATGAAGCTCATCCCCAGTGAGGTTACAGAAAAGCTGAAGAGGGAAAACTAATTTGGAATTCCATAGAAATAGAATGGAGGATTCATTAAAAAATAATTTGTTCATGATTCTTCACCCCTTCCATGTCATTACTTCGCCAAATTCTTCTTAGACTGAAAAGTTATTAACAGCTGACACCTATTTTGGTTTTAGCTTGTCCTGAGCAATCTCTTGACTGAGAAATTCCTTGACTGAGAAATTTTATGGGGCAAATTAGGACAATTTTGATTGAAGGCAACTAACTCCATCTTTTCACAGTGAGAAGTGGTTTGATTTTAAGAAGTATTCAGCATCTGGAGTTCCTTCATAAAACCTTGAAGGTAATAAATATCCATTTATTTTCCTGACAACATTTAGTCTCCAGTGCCTCTATTATATTTTGCTTCATAATATTTACTTTCCAAGGCTGATTGATGGTAACTGTTTGATTCAGACTTCTTGAAGTCACTTAGAAAATGTTCAGGTATCTGTGTATGAAACCTGATCTGCACAAGTACACTGACTGCAGGTATTTTGCAATATTTACTCCAAATTCCTGTTTTGCAAACTTCCCTAGTAGGACAGTCAAGAAAGCAAACAGAAGAGAGGATGCGAATGCTGCCAAGGAGAATTTGCTCAAGTACTGGAACATCTGCAAAATCCCCCTCCTGCCCCATATTTTCAAGGCTGCAGTGTCTTCTTTCTGACTTTAGAGACACCCAGACAGTGCATGGCAAAGTGGGGAATAGGAAAGGTGATGGCAGCGAAACTGAGCAAGAGACATTTATGTCACGTGTATGGAAACAGAGACGTTTCTGTATAATTGTAGAGCTTGTTTTTCTTGGTTGGTTGGATGGGTGGGAAGAGCCAGAGGCTGGAGAATTCAGGAGTACCATCACAGGCAAAATGCTTTTTCTTCTGGGAAGTGTGTGAGTGCCCTTAAGGGGGATCTCAGACTCCTCAGAGCAGCGCTCTTCTTGCAAAGAGCCTTTACCAGCAGGGCCTCTTTGTACAGCAGGAAATTCAAGAGTGTTTGATGAAGTTAGTGAAACTTTCATTTATTTTTATGTTCAGGGTTCAATGTTTGGTTTATATTCTATATTCTGGGCTGGTTTCTAATTCCCTCTGGAGAGACAACCCACAGCACCAGCTCTACTGGTCTATGGCAAAAGCTGGAGCCTAAAATGGTGCTGAAGGCTAAGCTTGCCGGGAACCTGATGGCAGAAGAGGAAACACAAATGAACAACTGAAAATTAATTCATGACTCCAGGAAAACACCTGAATTTGCACAGTTACAGCCATCAAACTGTCTGCGTATGAGTTTTGACCTTCATTTTAAGTGCTGCAAATAGTACTCCGTACAGCTAAGGTTTCCAACACCTCCTAGAAGACCTCATTGTCCATTGTCCCTGATATTCAGACTTAACACTGTTCACACCAAATGCTTGTGTATCTGCCTTTGAGCAATGTTTGAAAATTTTAACACCAGAAGTTAAGCTATTACATTAATGAAAAACATGTTGTTTCCCCCAAAGTAAAAAAAAAAAACAAACCCTATCTTAAAGCTTCTTACTGGACAAACAACTTAAGACTAGCAGAGGAGTTGTCCTTAAGTTAGGGATGTGCTTTTTTTCCAATTTATGCAATAAATAAGCCTCTTGTTTCACACATCCTGAGTGGCAATGTGTAAAGGCTTAGTAGGTAAATTCTCTAAAGATCCCATCTGCAGTGATCATGCTCCACTGCCCCATGGCAGATGTGCTCGCTGCACTGCATCTATACATTTTTAGAGGGGGGTTGAATATACTTTCCCCTTTCCTTGCAATTGTCCATAGCTGCAATTGTGAATCACGTGGATCCAGGTCATGGGACTGAGACCTGGGACAATGTTGCTCTTGAATTCCCAAGTTTCCAGTCTGCGCAGACAGTATGGGACAGAAAGGATGAGGACATGAGAATGCCTATGGAGGATTTTGTGTGTAAAAAGGAAAGTTTGAAGTAGGTTTGTTTATGATACCAAGAAGATTAAGTTAAAAAATCTGAAATCTTCACGTTTTCTCTTGAATGGTTTTCCTAATAACCTATTCAGATTATAATGCTCAGTTTTTGAATTTCACTGGTTTTCCTTTCCATCCACATCAGATCTTGTAGGCACAGCCAGAGCAACATACTATTGCACACAGTGCTCCCTCCCGACTGCATTTCTATGCTTATTCTGTATTCACGTTCTTATTTGTGCTTTATTTTATTGGATTTGCAGTGCTTTTAACTTTGTTAAATCCTTAAAATAGGGATCTCCTATTTATAACTCTTTTACTTAATGAACAAAGTCCTTTATATTGCTGATATAATGGGAAAACATCAACAACTTACAATATTTTGACATTATAAGACAAGCAGAACAAGCCATGTGAGCATTCTATTTTTAATAAATCCCCTTTACATAGTTTCTTAATTCTATAGGAAGCTACTCTTGGGGTTATTCCTTCTAAATCCCCTGAGGAACCAGATTCTTTGTATGTTGCAATACCACCTTTTTTCAGTGTGTAGCTTCCTTTTCCAACATTTTGCTTCAGTTTTACTTGGCCTGGATGCAAAATGTTTTGATGTTTTTTAACCCTTCCAGTCCCTGTTATATTGATAAATTTGACAATTTACATGAAAACTCCAGTAGACTTCATGTCTGGCATTTCTTCTGCTAGGTGAATATTTTCCAGGGTCCAAGGGATGCTGAGCTACACTTGTACCCTTCCTTCACTCCATCTGGAGAACCGCCTGCCTCTGTGGTCACATTTCTCCCTTGGAGTTTGGGCACCATTGACACAAGTACTTTTTCTTTACCTCCTTCCGCACCAAAGCTATTACAGGACTTTTCTCATGTCATAGACTTCAGTTTCTCATGACTCTTGGTTCTCAGGTTTTGTGGGAAGGAGGCTGAATGCTGGAAGTTATCAGTAAATTTAGGGGTGACTTCTAATGTGTTTATATGTAGGTAATTTATTCCTATTATTTTAATTAAAGCTATATTTCTTCTTCTTAATATCTTACCATATTATGTACATCCAGTGGCCATGAAAAATAAAATGTGATAGGCTAAAGTTTGCCTGGGAACAGGAAAAGCGATAGACTGTTCAACTGAGAGATGTGTTACGTAGTGAAAAGTACAAGATTTAATACTAGCAGTATAAAAGAAGCTGCACATAAAGTTGTCTCCTTCCTTATAGAAATATGAGTCTACAAGCAGCCTGTGTGACATCTTAACATTAGCAATTGAAGTACGTGTACGAAGCATGAAGGTTAAATACTTACACTTCCAGAAAGACCATGGTTTTCTCAGAGGATGGAGAACATTTTTTATTGCACTAATAGCTGCCACTTAAAATTAAGGAGAGTTTATGAAATACGGAGCAAAAACTGAATTAGGTATTTCTGTAGGAATATTTATTTTGTAAAGATTGCAAACATACCTGTGATTTATCCTAGATAACTCACACTGGAACTAATAGTTAAGCCTTGATCTGGTATTTTTTGATAGAAAAAAGAACTCTTCAGCTTAATTTGAGTTTAGGTATTTCAAAGCGGGTATTTGCAAACTCAGAAAAAAAGACCTTTTCATTAATCCATCATTTTGGAAACAGTCACACTAACCCACAACCACATACAAATACAAAAATCCTAATGGGACTATTTTCTTACTAAGCCTGTAATAGTTTACATTCACCTAATGGCCTGGGGTTATAAGCAAACTACTCAATTAGAGAATTTAGGCTGGTTGCCCACATATTTTAGAGCAAATTATCCCTTCACAAATGCAGAACCCCCTATATAAAATGCCTAAACAGTATTTCCTGTTAAAAAAAAGCAAAAATAATATTCCCTAAATTCCCACCTTAAGCCTACTAAGTATTTCTCTTTATGCTAGTGTAGCCATTTTATGGAGAATTGTTTGTTTTTGCCTCACATACCTCAATCTAGACCCTTTTGCTGGAATGTTTTTAACCTTCCAAGCAGCTAAAAAATGCTAATGCAACCTTTTTTTTTTTTTCTCTCAGAGTAAGATTTTAAAAAGTAGTTTCCCACTGTCCTTATTGGTGATACTGGAATGCAGAGGTCTTCTGAAGGTCTGGTGTTTTGAAGCTTCAAGTCTTTCTCATATAAGGGCACTCTGAATTGTCTTTCAGTGCTTACTATTTCTTCTGCTGCTTCTTTCATTTAAAAGAGAGGTTGATGCTTTCAACCTATAAACACCCATTAAAAGTTCCTCACCCTATTATGCTGAGCTGCTGCTCCTAATTGCATGCAGCTGGGTGGATCATTGAATCCTCATCTCAAAGACAAAGATTTTAAACATACAATGAACCAGATATCAACTCCTCGTAACACAGCTGCTTCTGAAATGGAGACGTGTGGTTTTGACGGTGTACAGGGGATGAATGTCTCCCTCACAGTGTTTGATCATAACAGGGCATGTCCAGCTCAGGCCCAAAGCGGGTGATTAGTGTCGTGGGTCTGAGGGCACCGGTGTGGTTTTGAGGCTGTGGATGGAGGGCTTCCCACCTCTCTTCCTCCCATTCTGGTGTCTGCTTTCACGGTCAGGTGAAATGACTTTCTGGGAGATGCTGTGTGATCTGAAGGAACTGTTGGTTCATGGATCTACAAGTGGTCGAGACACAGACCCTCTTGCAAATGAAAATATTTTATAAGTGTGCCGTGCGTGCTGTCACGATTATGAGCACCAGCGAAGGGCCCTTTCTCTTGTTTGAGATCTGGGGTAAAGAATGAGGGTGCTGCTAGCTCTTGCCTTCATGATCTTTTTGGAAGCTTATGAAGGCTTTTCCCATGATTTCAGTCAAGGCAGAAGCTTTGTCCTCTGTCCTGTGTAGATGGCCTCGTGCAAAATTCTGCTGAAGCCAAAGAGCTGGTTGTGTTCATCTGAAGACAGAATTTAGATCAAAATGTGAAAATGTATGTAATGTGATGGAAGTTAATAACTGAAAAGCCTTTTCGTAAAGCAATGGGATAGTGTGGAAACATTTGAATGCCCAATGAAAACTTTAGAGCAGATGAGTCTACCATTTTTTACACGCTTAACATTTTTGCTTCTAACTGCCTCCCATCAATGCTTTACGTAGTCCACTCATCCTTAAAAGTCAGAATCTGTGGGACTTCTTCACTATGGCACTCAACACAAACTGACATTTTTGAAGGTATGAGTGGTATAAAATTAGATGAACAGAACAATCTCCTGGACCAATGCACAGCTCAGATAATACAGCAGCAATGATACACAAAAAAAACCCCATACGCTGTCTTGCAACTCTGCTAGTTGCAAAAATTATGGAGGGCAAGAGTAGAAAGAATAAAATAAAATTGCCAAGTAATAAGGGAGATTTGTGTCACAGAAGTATCAGAGGGAATCAGGTCTCAGTCCTGCATTATGTGTGGACCCCTACAACTATGTAGAACCCTAATGAAGTTTTTGGGAAGCATGCAGCTAAAATATCCCCCTTAGACTCTGATGAAGGTTTAGAGTCTAATTTCATGCAACGCTCAAAGAATAGAGAAGATGTAAACTCTAAATTAAGGAAAGCACATGTTAAAAAAACAAAAGATGATGTCAGTGGAATAAAAACAGTTAAGGACAGTGTGAAGAAGCAAAGAATTATTTTGGATATATAAGAATTAATTTAACAAATAGATGTCAATGCACATACATTTGAAAACAATGCTAAAAAAGTGTCTTCAGGAGAGCTTTAAAATCAGCAGGCTCCAGGTGTCTATTCCACAAGCAGGCTGTTCCTGCTTTTAGGGAAATCAATAGCAGTTCTATCAATAGGGAATCATATACTCAAGAAAATTCTTAACATCACCAGAAAAACAAAAGGCAAATATTTTTTTTTTCTCAAATGTGCTCACTAAGCAGGATTTCTTCTATTAAGATGGAATTTCCTTATTAAAAAGTACAGTAAATTACTTGCAAAGCTAAGAATAATATCAAAGGAATATGCAAGTATTTCAAGACTCAGGATCAGACCAGAAATTCTGGAGCAAACTGGGTAAAAACAAAATGCCCAATCTCTCTGTGTGATAGAATTTGATTAAGGTTTATTGGCTTTTTACTACAATTTCCAATTTGACAGGCCCTACTAAAGCTAAAATTGAATTTCATATACAAAGCTTATGTGGTTATGTTTGTTATTAGCATTGTCTTCCCCAGAGATATTTGGATTTTGTTTAACTGAAAAATAAACAAGTTAAATGCCAAATTGCCTGGCTAAGACAGTTATATGATGTGGTCTTTTCCTTTCATTATAAAGATTCTGAGTTTTGAGGTACATGTTTAGGAGTTTGTGGTTACTTTACTTTAAATATAATACTGTGGACTTATAATGTTTTTGTTCAATGTTCTGCTCTTTTCATATAAAGTTCTGTGTCCTGGCCAATTTATGGCCAGACTTATCCAATAAACAAGTTTGTAGGAATGCATTTATAGATTGTTAGAAATATGTGTGGTGCCCGCACTTTTTTCAGAAATAATGTAATGATTTATTTTTACTGTTAATTTCTAGTTATATTACAACAAAAAGGGAAAATAATTTGCATACATAAGAAATTATTTTCCTGAAAAATAGAAAAAATAGGAATATGCATAGCTCAAGATTAAAAAAATACCTAACGAGTATGGACAGATTCCTATGCTCTTGAAATTTTAAAAAGACTTGAGCCAAGCTCAAGACATTTTAAAAAGACCTGATTTTCAAAGGTTAGACAATTAGGACTTTCTGAAAATCAGATGCCTTGCAGTATCTCAAATGAACCCACAAAACTCTCTTTCTGAGAGTTTTCTTGGTAAATCAAAGAGTAAGCAAACAAGCCAAATAGGAAAGCTTGTGATTTGTCAATACATATATCAGATAGGTATAATTAAGCACATTACAGGATAGGAGATAGATAGTTGCACCGTGGAAGCTTCCAGGAATCCCAGGACCCAATTTCCTAGCCATGGGTCATTCAAGCATAAAACAGAGACAGCACCAAACTGTT
>NW_010560361.1:0-6647 GCF_000687285.1 Phaethon lepturus | reverse complement strand
GGGAAAGAAACAGAAGGCAGGTGGGCCATCAATAAGACAATACTGTTTTATTAGCAATATGCCAAATATTGTTATTTTTCACTGATCTTCTTAGTGCACTATGGTGTTAAATCTTTTCTGAAAACGAAGAGAGGTTTTGAAGAAAAAATTGCTAAGACGGACAGCTAGCAAAATGACAGTAAGTAAGTTTTCATTGTACATTAAGTTACGATGTTTGGGATCAGCATCTATCTGTCTTAAAGTGCAGAAAATTTAATGAATGTGTAAAATAACTATCCTTCATAAAGAATTAAAGTCACCAACAAGCATAAAATGTATTATAGGGTTTTTTTTTCTGTTTCTCTGGCATGAAAGAACTGATCTAGTAGTGATAAATGTGTATTACTTAATAAAATAACACAGACCAAACAAAAAAATATATTTTGCCCTAAAGCAAAACTTCTAGACCTCACTACATGCTATTTCTATTTCCTGGTAACCTCCTTTATTCTCAACAGGACTCAATTTGATGTGCTGCTTGTGCAGGAAAATGAGCCTTTTCTAATGCATTTTATTCTGGTTTATTTTTTCTAAAGAACTGAAGTTTTATTTCAGATTTTTCTCTTCCCCCACATCTCATCTGCACTTTATGGTTGACTCATTACAGCTTTACTCATTGGCCTTACTTTTAACTGGTTGACTATGGGTCCATTGGTTGATTATGGGTCAGTTTATGACTGCAAGGTGGAGAGTACCCCAAAAATGTACATTAAAACCCCAACTCGTTGCTCCAAAATGCCAGTTCCCAAATGTGTTTTTAAAATTCAAGACACATTAATTTTATCTAAGTACCTCTATGTAGCAAAAGCAGGCTTGGAATGACTTTGAATCCTATCATTTGAAGTCATCAGAGTGATTACAGTAAAGTTCTGCTTTTTGCCCATCGTCTATATGTATTTAATGAAATAGCTTTATTTTAAGAAAGGGAGTATTTTTTTACATCCTTCTAGTTCATTTAAGCTCTGTTTCAGACATCTATTAGTGTCACATACTAAGAGAAAATCATGTTGCCTGGGAATTTTGCATGTGAATGTACTGTAACTTCAGATCTTAAATTATCTAAACTTGAAGCAGTAATAGTTGTAGTAAAGGATGCTCAGTAGCTGAAATATGTTCTGAAATTCTGCACTCTTTCAAATTTCACATTCTTTTCAAAGTTATTTGAAAATCACATGTGTGAAAAGACTAACAGAGGTTATACCATTAAACATGAACACAAAGCAACTGTTCATTGTCCTTCAGCTTGCAAGATATATATTTGCTTTCAAGGGGAGCTCTAATATTGGTCATCTTTAACTGAATGAAATCACAGATACTTTTACATGTGGATTTTATTATATGAATTGGTTTATAAGCCTGCTATTTAACATGATTATATGAATTACGAACTGTGACTTTATTTCTTTTATAATCTTTGTAGAGCTTGCCATTATTTTTACATGTCTATGTCTGGCATTATGAACCTTTGAAACTGTGCCAGAAATATTTATTGTCCTATTTCTGGCATTCTGGGACTCCGTGGTTCCGTTTGGTTTCCAACCAGAACAAAGCTTATTAGGAGATCCAGTTCTCGGTACTTTGCTGAAAACGATTTTATATGTGAAGTTAGTACTTCATTAAAATAAGCTCTTGTAACAATCAGGAGTATGTATGAAATGCATTTAATGTAGGTAATGTTCTGTCTACCATTTTGAGCAGTTATCAAAAGCGAAATATATGTACTAATTAGAACTTTCCTTCTCATTGCCTGTCTCCTCCAGCTTGACTAATAAGAAAGCACTAAAAAGCAGTCAGGTTGAATAGGAACGGGATACCGTTCCTATACACTTGTCTCTGCTTTGCACACACATGCAGCGCCCTGGAAGGGAGGCTCGCTGCAGTAAGAACAGCACATTCTCACTTGAATCATATTTACTTGGTTCCAAATTCCGTTATTCTTAATCAAGTAAAAATCCTCTTAAGGTCAACAAGAGTTTCATTCAAATTACTTCACAATTTGGCCCTCATTTTCTTGGGTTAGTTCCCACTTTGCCCAGTAGGCACAACCATATTAAAAAGGCTATTGGAAAGCATTCTTTATTTTATTTAGCTTCAAGGAAATAGATGTTAATAAAATTTTAGGATGTACTTATGTGTTTATTAAAGAGGAGGAATCCTGTTGAATCAGAGCCCTAATTTGTTTAAAGAGCAAACTGCTCCAGGAAGCAAAAATAATATAGCTGACTTAGGTATTAGTACAGCTCAAATACTTTCAGTGAGAATAATCATGCTTTCATTTGGAGACTAGGGAAAATTGGTTTAGTATGTTTTTTTACAGAACATTTAGTTATTGTTTATACAGTCATTTTTCTAACTATAAACATATATTACTCATTATAACCATTAAAGAGTCAGAAGCTTGAAGTCATGCCCATCAGCGAAGGGAATGTACTTACATGTGTATAATAACAGCTTCAAAAACTTCATACATGATTTGAAACATAACTTATCTGAAATAGAGGCAAAACCATCTTTCTGCTGCTCATGTGATGATTTCACACTAGGCTTCTTCTGTTTGTTCATGAGATCTTAATGATAAAATAAACACATGCATTTCAGTGTTTTATGAGGAATCACTCTCCTGATTCATTGTGCCACAAAAATAATCCAAAGTTTAGCCATATTCCTTAACATACTGTAAGAGATTTATAGTACTCAGATGAAGATGAGATTGGCATTCTTGCTTTAAACTTGAGGGTCTTTCAGGTATGGAAAAGTTCACGCTATAGGGATCAACCTAGAGGTTTAAGACACTAGGATTTTTTTTTGATTTAAAGCTCTTACATATTTAGATTTTTGCCACAGAACAATAATATAAATGATAATAGTAATAACAATAGAAACAACTGCAATAAGTAATAGTAATATAGCAATAATAATAGCAACAGTAACAGCAACCGTGACAGTGATAGCAACGGCACTAACAATAGTAAGTAATAGTAACAGTAATAATAGTAATAATAATAAAAAACAAAGGTCTTAATCACAAGAATAATTTTGGAATGGAAAAGTTGATCTTGGCTTTTTCTGATGATTGTGTGCAACTGTTAAAAGATTTTTATTTGAGATATTCACTTGAAATGATACCTTTTGACCTGATGGATTATATATGTCTTTCTGAAGTAATAATTTATCAGGAAGAGGCAAATGCAAAGGACTTCATGATACTGCTGAAGCACTGAAATGCCCTGCATGATAAGGTACTAAAAAGCTCAGGGAATGACAGTCAGCTATAAGAACACTGACATCTGACACTGCAAATACTACAGTTGGATCAGAATATCAATATCATATATATTATAACATATACAAAATTAAATCAAAGGTATGATACCTTCCTCAGTGCTGCTGTTGCAGACTGCATTTCTAAAGCACATAATCCCAGAATATGGCACTGAAGTCATTCCACCTGGGGAGCCCCACCTTTTTTGTATGCTTTGAAACTATAAAAATGTCATGAATTAAACACAATTTATTTGGTTAATCTATTTTTAAGCCTTTCTTGCAGCTTCCAATTTACACCTGCCTCACGGCTTCAGGCCTCAACTCTTTCTAGCCCACCAGTTCTCTCTACGAGGGCTCTGCCAGTCCCTTGTAATCTGAAAAATTTTCTCTAGATATTTTCCTGGTCCCAGTCCTAACTAACACTTGCAACAAAACAAGAAAATAGCCTGAAGTCACTGCAATCAGTCATGTCAGTTAAGAGTAAAGTACAGATTTGATGTAACTTTTACTACAGACATGCCCGCATGAGGAAGTTATTAATTACGGATGTATTTTCCCTTATTGGTAAAAAATAAAATGTTCCTATGTTGCTTTATCAAATACATTATCCATTTTTTTTTTTTTAACCGAAGCTGAATTATGCAGGACATTCACAAATGTGCGTTAATCACTATGTATTTGTCATTTATGAAATGCCAGCATGCACTCATTGTATTCAAGATGCAGACGAAACAGAGTCTAGGCCCCGAGAAACACAATCCATTGTTGGCTCAATTCAGTTTTGGCTTACACTAAGAGCGCTGGCTGCCATACGTTCAGCTGAGGATGGGATGTAAAGATGCTGCAGCAACCCAAACGCTGACACCAACTCCGTTCAATGACTGGAGGTAGACTGGCTTTGCAGGGGGAGAGCAGAGCCACAGCGAGGAGTGCCTGGACTGTGTCCCTAACAGCTCAGGCTTGCTTCCATCACTGAGGTGCCCACAGGGCACAGGGAAGTGGCCTGAAGTGAAGCCGTGCTCTTGAGGAATCGCCTGTGGTGTACAGCAATGACCACAGAACAGCTAACAAAACACAGTAACTGGGGCACAGTACTCCAGTTTTGGTCTGAGCAATGCAGCGTACAGCAGCACCTAATTTACAAATGGCTCTTTCATTGATTAACAGTGCAGTGAAAAAAATGGTGAGATGGCAGCACACGCAGACCACAGTCAATAGTGGTATGGGTAGTGGAGTTTGTGATCTTACAGCTATTTACGTACCCTCATACCCTCCATTTGCAATGTAAACAATGACTCTGTTTCAACATCTAAAATTTCCCAGCATGGCCTCACTAGCCAGAGAAGTTCAAAAAGGTCTACTTTAGGAGAATGCTGAATATACTAAATTAAAAACCACAAGTAAACACAAATTAGCAACACTCAGCTTCTCTTAAGCAGACAGCATTTTCCTAAGAATGTATAGACCCATATACTTATTTAGAAAAATAAATTGGACTACTCGGCTACATATACTGCTAACATCTATGAGTGTTATGAATGTTACCATGGGAAAACTCTTCCTGAAGGCACAAAAGTCTTAGGGTATGAGACCAAAACATTTTAAAAGAAGTTTATTACTGATTGTTCAGTGCTCTGCATATAGAGGGACCAAAAGTGTTAAATGCTGTCTATGGTGCTGGGGAAAATTCTGGACATGTACCCTGCTGTTAGACTGGTTATGCATTATTATCCTCACCAGCTACATGGGCATAATTTCTTCTTTTAGGTAGATCTTGGCTCTGAAGCAAACAGGTAGCTACATGCTATCATATAACATCACATAACTGAGAGACTTATCTGCATGTAAAGTTCAATAGTGGTAGCTAACAATACTTTTTTAAAACTACCAGTTAGATAGATTCATAACTGCATAGCAGTGATTAGAACTTCATGGAGGAGGCCTGCATAAAAATCAATTTTATTGGTTGTAACAGGACCCAAGAACACAAATAGAGTCTGAGATCTCCCTCACAATTCTGGTTCAGCCCTGAATCGGGGCTGGATTCTGTGGTGACTTGAAGATGTTTATGACAATTCTGGAAAAAACAGGGGGAGAAGCTTCTTGGAGGTGCCAGTACTGGCTGCAGCATTTGAAAAAGCCTTTAGATATGGTATCATTATTATTTGGGTTTATTTTAAGTGGATACTATGCTAGACCATGGAAAAAAAATGTTAGTATACTTAAATATATTAGCTTAAAAATGAAGATTTAAATCTGCTTCTTTCCAGAAACACACCAGTTTGAAGTATCAAAACTGCTAACACAGCAATGTTTTGGCCATTGCTGAAGAGTAGCTGCACGGTGTCAAGGCTTTCTCTTTTTCAAGCTAAGCTCCCTTAGCAAGTAGGCTGGGGGTGGGCAGGAAGTTGGGGGGAGAAACAGCCAGGACAGTGGACCTGAATTGGCCAAAGGGATATTCCATACCATGTAACATCACGCTCAGCAATAAAACTGGGGTAGCAGAGTAAGAATGTGCCAGGGTTTTCCCTCCAGGGTAGACAATTTCTTGGAGGCTGGCTGGGCAATGGTCTGCTTTGTGGGAAGCGGTACGTTATTTCCCTTGCATCACTTTTTCTCTTTCCTTCACTTGCTAAACTCTCTTTTAACCCAACCCATGAGTATTCTTGCTTTTACCCTTCCTATTTTCTCCCCCATCCCACTGAGGGGGAGTGAGCAAGAGGCTGTGTGGGTGTTTACCTGCCCGCCACAGTCAACCCACCACAACTGGAAAAACTTCAACATTTATAGGCTGTGTGATGATGCGTCGTTACATACGAGTTCAACAGCGCAGGGCCAGCTGAAGGCATACCGCTTCTGCATATGAATTTCTACTTCAGGGCACTCTGGAGGACTTTATTCCACACCTGTGCACATGTCCCCGCTGGTGTAACCATAGCGGTGAAACTTCTGAGCAGGGCACTGAAGACCTTGCGAATACTCTCTGTTCCTCAGTCCTCTCAGCAGGGGACGGGCAATGATGAGTGTCGGCCAAGAAGGGACACCACATCAGAAAACTGACGAAGTAGAGAACCAGGAGAGAAGGCACCGTTATTACAGCGATGTACATTAAACAAATAGTGCTCCTTCTCTCCAAGTAAGTTCAACGCTTACCTACCGGAACGAAGGGGACAGCGAGAGCAGTCTTCCTCTGGCAAGTGCCAGGAGGCTGCTGTAAACCTTCACACGACAATTTGACCCTCGTGTGCCTACGTCTTAGCGTTTAAACAGGGTTTTTTTTTTTGTAAGTAAGTATCAGAGCCGCAGGCGGATGAGCTCAGCCTCCCCAGCCTCACCGGCGGTAG
>NW_010560360.1:1372-5544 GCF_000687285.1 Phaethon lepturus | reverse complement strand
AGGTGAGCCGATCCCCACAGAGCCGCTGCGGCCCGGGCAGCAGCACTGCCTGAATGAGGATGCGAGTCAGCAACCGGGGAAGCGGCTCTGTCAGTGCTCGAGTTCCACAGGAATATCGCCCCCGGCTGCAATTGCATGGCGGGTTGGCCTCAGTGACGCGGTTAGCCCTGCTGCCTGGCTAGACCGAGATGGGGGGCCATGCAGACAGTCCAGTGTGGCCTTAGGGACTTGAGGCTAATTAACAGAAGGGTGGAGAGGGGACAGATGGTTTGGGGGTGCCCAGGCCGGGGCACGGAGCCCCCCTGTAGATGGCACTCGTACACTGTGCGAGGGCGGCATGTCCCTCGGGAGCTGCACAATGGGACTTGCTGCTGAATATTGTTGCTCTCTCCAGCTGGTTCCTGGCAGGGGGAGAACTTCAATGCCTCCTCCTGCACAGCCGGCTTCGCAGTCCTGGCCAAGCGCGGATGTTTCGGAGAGGGCCCTGACTGTGCTGGTAAAGAGCGGCCGTGTCCTGCCCCGGCAGGGCGGCAGATCAAGCAAAAGCATGGAGTTGTGCTACGTATGGCCTCAGGCTGCACAATTAGGTGTTGAGAACCAGAGCTCCCTGAGCTCAGCTCCAGCCCTGCTCTGTCCTGTCGCAACTGAGTCACTGAGGGCAGAG
The DNA here is from genome assembly GCF_000687285.1 of Phaethon lepturus. Classification (NCBI taxonomy): domain Eukaryota; kingdom Metazoa; phylum Chordata; class Aves; order Phaethontiformes; family Phaethontidae; genus Phaethon; species Phaethon lepturus. The sequence continues at coordinate 4,880 of NW_010560360.1, read as the reverse complement.
TTTAGCTGTACCAGCACACAAAGGTGGGGAGTATTGAACAGATCGGTGCTAAACCTCTCCTGGGTGGCTGTCCCCCAAACTGCCTGTTAGGTACCTAAAGCTGCCAGCTTGCTATTCTGTATGGCAGCTCGCACGGAGTTGGACAGACCTCTGGGATCCCCTTGAGCAAGAGCTGCTCCCCAGGTGTGTGAGACAGGTTTCGATTCATCCCCAAACCAGCAGAGGTGGCCCCAGACCAAACCTGAGCTCCAGACCCTCTCCCTGGCATGACGTTTGGAGCTACCTTGAGACTTCTTGGCTTGGCTCCATGTTTGCGAACGCAAGTTCCCTCCAACCCGCTGTCTGGAGCCTCTGCAGCATCTGGAAAGCCTCCATCCCTTGGCAGGGTCTGGCTGTGAAGCGAAGGGGTGCCATTTTGGAGAGGCCCACCTCTGTGAAGGAGGAGGAAACAAGTCCCAACAAGGGGACCTTCTGGAGGTCCTTGGAAGCGGGCAGCTGCCTCTCCCGTGTGTGGGGTCGGGTCACGCCGGTCCTTGGCGTCAGAGGCGTGCTCAAGCGGCACTGCTGCCACTATGAATGTGGTTTGTATCACTGCAACGCGAAGATGGCTCCTGACCACAAGTATGGCCGGGGACGTGTCTCAGATTCCAGAGCGCACAGTCACCGATGCTGAGCGCCGTCACCCCGTCGCTCCCTGCCTCCGAGCGAGAAACCCGTCACCCCGCCAACACCGGCCTCCCGCTGCGGCGGACCGTCCTCGCCCAGGCCCCACGACTGCCTGGTTGGCAGCGGGGAACCGAGGAACATAACGGCATGAAATCCTCACGCCTGCAGCCCTGTCCGCTGCCTGCTGGGTGGGAGAAGAAAATGCCCCCTGCTCCTGCGCGCCTGCGGGCATAGGCCAGCTCTGCAGCCTAACCCTGCCAGCCTGCTGCTCCGCTCATCCCAAGGGTTAACAGGACAGGCGTTTGCAGTGCGGGGAGGGTTCCTGGCTGACCTTGGCTGGGAAGCAGCGGTGGCGTCGCTCAGCCCAGCCCCCGGAGCGTGGAGCCGGTGGCCGGAGCGCTCCCCAAGCCTGGGTGGAGGTAGATCCAGAGGAAACTCCACCTCCGCAGGAGCCAACCTGCTATTGCAGGAATTCCCAGAGAAATTCCCGCTTGGGCTGATCTGTCAACGGATCCATGAACTTTCTTTTACCTCTTGTGAAAGCAGCTACTTGAATGTGCTAAAAACAGAGCAGGGGCGAGTCTGTTGCTGGAGCTAGGCTCAGGGGAGAGCTTGGGAGGGGGCTTTAGCTGACCCCTGCACACTGAGAGGCACCATGAAAGTCTCTGTACGCGGTGCCTTGCTGGCTGCTCCCCTCAGCAGGGGGAGAGCAGGAGCCAAAAGAGTTTGCTGCAAAATAAAAACCCACAAAATCTCACCTGGTTTTCCCACTACAGAGCTACAGTTTCCCAAGTGACTCTCAACTGATTTGGAGCTGACAGATGGGCTGGATCAAGTCAGATGAGCTTTCCTTGCTTCCAGTATCCCCAGCAGATTCAAGTCACCATCATTTGTTTGGAGATCAGCCACCAGACCCCACCCTTTCCGTTGCTCCCAACCACCGGAGGCTTAGTCTTGTGCACTTTTGGAGAAGGCAGAGACGAGAGGCCCTCCTGGGCCCAGCCTTGCCCACCTACCCCCATGAGACCCCCAGGGAAGCTCTGTCCTTAGACACACCATAACTTCAGATGTGCCCAGGTTTCCAGGATCTCAGCCTCAGCATCACGGCTCGTGGGGACAGGAAGGTCTGCTGTCCCTGGGCGACACGCTGGGCTCTGAGCTGGTAGTGAGAGATCCCATCCAGGGAACAACAGACAGCGGGTAGCTGGTAGACCCCAAGCCCTCATCCAGCGCTGCGAATGCCAGCCAGGAGATTGGAGCAGCTGCCGTAGGCTTTGCTAGAGCAGCACAGATTTTGGGGAGGAGTTTTGACACATCTCCCCTCCGTTTCACCCTCGTGAGCCTGCCTTGGCAGCAGTGGAGGGCTCCTGGCTCTGCTGGGCAGTTGGCTTTTGGCTCTCGGCCATCTCCACCTGGCACGGCAGCCACCACAGCAGGGCTTGTGCATATCGCTGGCGAGGATGCCTGCAGCCAGCCACCCTCCTGCACTGATGGTCAAGCCATTGCTTGCACTGACCACCCTGGAGACGGTTATTCTGCTGTTCCTCCCTGAGCCCAGGGCAGCTCAGATTTGGGAGAGCAGGAAAAGAGAGACAGGGGAACCCATCCCCTAGACATGAGCTTGTGCCAGCCCCAAAATAGACACAGGGATCTGCCTTTTGCCCTCCTCCTTGCTGCAGTTGTCTGACGTCCTTAGTCTCCTAGCCCTGGCACCAGGGACATTTGACCCTGCAGGCCAAAATCCTCCATCTAAACACTTTAGAAACCTGGAGAATTTGGTGTGAATGGTGACTTGCATTTCTGTCTTGCAGAATGTCCTGTTTTCTCCTCTGAGGAGCCAAGGGACTCCTCCGCACCTCCTCTTGTGGCCCAGGCCCTCCTAACACAACAGAAACCAGCATGGCTCCCAGGAGATATCACAGGCTCCATCCGTGCTGCTCCAGCAGAGCAGCCCACAGAGGCTCCGTGTCCTCCGCTCCCCACAGCCTCCCACCGCATCTGTCCCAGAGCTGCTGGTGTGCAGACCACGCCTGGGGACAATGCCATCTGGACCTCCTGGGACAAGTCCTGCACCAGGAAGGGCTGCAGGATTTGGCTGCAGTGGGCAGCAGCCGTGGAGGGGAACGTGGCCAGGACCACCCTGTGTGGTAACCAAGCCTCTGCCACCCTGCAAAGTGGGGAACGTGGAAGGGAGGACACAGAGGAGATGACGGTTCCCCTGGGCCTGGCTCATTGCAAGCATCAGGGTGGAGTTTGGACCCTGGAGCTTTGCAGATGCTCTTCTGAGACACTTTGGATGTTCCCTAAACCTCCTCCTTCTAATGATTTTAATTATATTGGCTGCTGTTCAAAATAATAATGACAGGGGGAGGGATAAGTGCTAAGCGGCAGCCTGTCACGCTTCATGAGGTGTTCCCGGGGGACACTGGACCAGACAAGCAGCTGGCCCAGACACGCAAGGCGGGTCCAGGCTGCCGTGCCACACTGGTCACCAACAGGCTCTGGGGTCTGGGCTGGCCTGTGTGTGCGTGAGAGCCTGTGCGAGCACTCGGGTCTCCTTTCTCTCCCCCTCTCTGTCTCCTTTTATTCACCTTCATAAAACATAGGAAGTTCAAGCCATTCATTTTGCTATTTGTGTCTCCCTCCCCACGCCCCGGTTGTGCCACACTGGTCACCAACAGGCTCTGGGGTCTGGGCTGGCCTGTGTGTGCGTGAGAGCCTGTGCGAGCACTCGGGTCTCCTTTCTCTCCCCCTCTCTGTCTCCTTTTATTCACCTTCATAAAACATAGGAAGTTCAAGCCATTCATTTTGCTATTTGTGTCTCCCTCCCCACGCCCCGGTT
>NW_010560360.1:0-1242 GCF_000687285.1 Phaethon lepturus | reverse complement strand
GCCCCCTGCAGCCTCTCGGCTCGCTGCTTGCCCAGCATCCTTGACCCCGAGAAGTCTGGTGTGTATGCACTTCCCTTTTGGCCCATGGAAAGCGCCACTCTCAACTGGTGCCTTGATAAGTCTGCTGTGGGAAGGCAGGGGCTCCTGGGCTCTCACACAGGCCTTTCCCATGTAGCATTTCCTATGCTGTCCCTGCTCGCCAGCGCGATCTCCAGACCAGGGCGGTGGGGAAGCTCTCCGGATGGCGGTGCCCCTCCGTGGCAGCGGGGCTGTCCTCCTCGGGCTCTTGTGACTCGCTCTGTGTCAAAAGCCGCGGCGCGTGGAGGGAGGTGTCCTCCCAAGGAGGAGGAGGAGGAGGAGGAGGAGGATGGTTAGCTTCTTGGGGACTAACGTGGCACTCTCAGCTCACCCACAGCAAAGGATTGCAAACGCCTTTGGCCCCTCAGCCCCTTCCTTACAGTGGCTTTGCCAACAGAGCTCCGGTATTCTCCCACAGAGTTTGGGATTGATGGGACCTGTGTCCTGCCTGCAAAGGAGCAAGTACATGGCAGGGCTGGGTTTGAGACCTCAGAGGGGCTGCAGACAGGGAGGAAGGAGAGGCTCAGTAAGAAGGGCCAGGGTACCACAGAGGAGTCTTTTCCCAGAAATACCCTCCCTTGAGGTGCCCTGCCAAAGCACAAGGCCCGCGGTGTTTCAGCCATGAGCTGGGGGCCACGGCGGTCTCTCCGTCAGCACCACCACAGGCACACAAGGATGGTGCCCATGCAGTGGCTGCCCGGACACACGCCTCGCACTGCCCACCAGCGAGGCAGAGGGTGAAATCCAGGCAGCGAACAGGCAGCGTTTGGCCTCCTCCATCCATGGCTGGAGCAAAAGACGCTTCGACATGGCTTCAGGGAGCCGTGCAGGGCAGGTTCCCCCCATGGAGAGGGCACCCATGATCTAAAAGCTCTCGGAGTTCCCAGGGCCAGGTCTGGACTCATGTACCTGAGGGGGCTGCTGGGTGAACCGGGTGGACTGGGAGGAAGAGTCTGCATGGCTGAAGTCAGCAGGGCGGGTGGCTGCACCGCGGTGTGCCGGAGGGCGAAGGCAGCGTGCTCCCTGCCTTCATCACTCCCTTTGAAGCCCCCCGCACAGCCCCTGCCCCGTGCTAACCGCATGGCGAGGCCGAGCAGAGCCAGGGCACCAGGGTTTCGCCATGCCCTCTGCTCTCCCGCTCTCCCCGCAGCGATGGAACCAGAG
>NW_010560359.1:2148-2760 GCF_000687285.1 Phaethon lepturus | reverse complement strand
TTTTGTCAAACTTTTCCACGGGGAGGGGGAGCGGGACGCTCGCAGCAGGCAGCAAAGTGTTGCTAATCTTATGCACATACAAAATGGAAACACCGCTTCCTGGTGGGATTTCTGGTATTTTGTTTTTATAAAAATTTTAATCTCTCTATCCCTCCTGCTACTGTTTGTATTTTTTGTGTGTCTATTTGAAAAGCAAACAATATTGCCTGCTCCTGCGGCGCTCTGGGTTTGGTTTTGCTTTCCACTTATTTATTTTGCTCAGCAGTTTAAATTATTAGTCCCTGACCCTGCAAATATCTTACTGCACGTGGATCTTTGTGCACGCAAGCAAGAACGTGCCGGGGGGTTTGTTTGCAGAGCCCTCGACCCCGGCGCAGCTAAATGCATTTTAACCCAAAAGAAACAAACCTTTCTGATCCCCCCTCCCAGCACAAAGGCCAATTTCAGTTTATTTGCACCAGCCCCGAAGGTATCGGCTCCCTTCGAGGTTGGCGGATGGGCTGGAAACAAGATGGCAAAGGGACTGGAGCAGCTTCAAGAACCTCTGGGTGAAGCCGGGGGCTTCTCTGTCCCAGGAGCGCGGGGAAGGGAAGGACAAGGGATGCTGATGCC
>NW_010560359.1:1884-2131 GCF_000687285.1 Phaethon lepturus | reverse complement strand
CGCTGCCCGGGAAAGAGAAGGAAATAATCCCCTCCTGCTCCATCCCCTTTTTCACCCCACCGGCTCAGGGACACAGAGAAATTGGGGAAAATAGCTGTTTTGTATCAAGCTGAAACACTTTAAAAAAAAAAAAAAAAAGTCTCATGTTCTTTCCTGAAATGAAAACCTGAATAAACCAAGTCATTCCAGGAACACCGGAGCTAATGAACCCTGCTTTCCTCTAGATTTATGCCTCGTGGTTCCTCGC
>NW_010560359.1:1664-1865 GCF_000687285.1 Phaethon lepturus | reverse complement strand
CAGCTACCCCCAGGGGTCACCGGCTGCTCTTTTGGGATGCCCCAAGCCCGGTCAAACTGGGGTTGGTTCACAAGCAACACACAGCAGCAAGCTAACCCTGCGTTCAAACCACACTGCTCAAACTCGTATTCCCCTTCGGTCCCTTTTTCTTTCTCCTTTTTAACGGCCCCCACAGGCGGCCACGACCCCGACCACCGCCCG
>NW_010560359.1:1260-1620 GCF_000687285.1 Phaethon lepturus | reverse complement strand
CGGGGAGAAAAAGCCTTCCTGGGCAGAAAACGGCAAAGCCAGCCCCACGCGCGTTCGCGCTCCCCCTGCGCCGGAGCCATGGGCAGCTTTGGGGTCAGAGCAGGGGGGCCGGCGCTCGCCGAACCCACGCCAAGCTCCGAAAGGCTTTTCTTACTCTAGAATTTGGTATTAACTTGTTACTCCCCCAGCCCGAGACACGCGGGGGGGGTCCCCGGGGAGCTGGGCACGTGTGGGGGCATGTAGTGAGGCTGAACGCAAGCCCTACGCTTGTAAAGCATAGGGGGGTGATTTTTGGGAACGCTTCGTGGTAACCCTAAATCCCAGCCAGCACATTTCTGCACGAGGCACGCACGGGGTGAG
>NW_010560359.1:469-1096 GCF_000687285.1 Phaethon lepturus | reverse complement strand
GACACTTTCCTATCGTAGTTAAGAAATTAAATCCCCAAGAGAAAGAAAGAATAAACACCACTCACCCTCGAGCTCTCCCGGTCCACAGTGCAAACCCCCCAAACTGCCCAGAGCCCCCTGCAGCACCCACCCAGGTGAGGGGGGCTGCGCTGGGCAGGGCTGGGGGCAATCATCCCAAACTGCCCTCAGCTGCGCCGCCCGGGCGGGGCCGCGGCCCCGGGGGCAGGTAATTAACGAAACGTGTTGTGGGGGCAACAACAACAACAAAAAAGCGTGGAAATACCACCCGGAAAAAAACCAACTTAGGGCTGAACATGCGGAGAGCTGACCCTCGAGGTCAGCGTGCGTTTGTTAGCGAAAGGCTGAGTGTTTCACAAGAAAAGAGGGTTGGGGAGGGGGTTTCACTTGTTCCTGCAGCAATTCGCCGCCAGGCAGCTGACAAAGGGTGCGAGCCCACCCCCCTGCCCAAACCTGGGGCGTCGAGGTGCTGGGGGGGGATCCCAAAGCCACAGGCTCAGCCGCTGTAAAGGGGCTGCCAGATCACAGGAGGAGCACGGGGAAATGGGGGGACCCCAGCAACCAAAGGGCCTTTGGGAGGGAGGGGGAGTGGGCAGCAAAAGTCACCCC
>NW_010560359.1:0-319 GCF_000687285.1 Phaethon lepturus | reverse complement strand
CCCCCGGGGTCGCCCGGCCCCAAAGCTCACCTGAAACCACACCGGCAGGCATTTTTTCTTTTTTTCTTTTTTTTTTTTTTTGCCAGTTTGCAGCACAGCCTTTGTGTCTCTCAGAAAAACAAAAGCCCCGAAGAAATGCAATTAAAATATTATAATTATTGGTGGTGGAGTATTTGCTTTTATCGGCTCCTATTTAAAAAGATGCAAATAGAGGTGATTTTAGCATTCCAGTCAGCCTGGCTCCCTCCTACAGGGATGGAAATATTTGGTTTAGTCAACTTTGTTGTGTTGATTTTCTCGTTTTCCTCGTATTTTTTTC
>NW_010560358.1:0-3804 GCF_000687285.1 Phaethon lepturus | reverse complement strand
CAGCCTGAGCGCCCGGCTCCGGGCGCTGGTGCAGCTGGTGAGTGCGGGCAGCACTGCCTGTCCCGCGGCCGAGCCCCGCGCTCCGCCCTTCGGTGTCAAGCAGCAGAGCCTGGGGGGGACGCCTGTGGAAAGAGCGAGCTGTGATGAAACACCCAATCTCAAGCTCTGTTTGAGACTTGACCTTTTGGACGGCTGCAGAAATTCAGGCATTTCTGAGGGGGAGACTTCCTGCTGCGTGCGTGGGTCCTGCCTCCCCCCGGCACAGGAGCCGCAGAGCTGACGGCACGCGAGCGGCTCTGGAAACGTCACAAGGACGCCTGTGCTGCTCCGGGCTTGGGATTAGTGTGACAGAAGGGGTGTGGAAACCTCTCTGAAGCCACAGGTGTATCTGCTCTAGCATTTGGTGCAACCTCGAGCGTGTGTGTTAGTGCTCTTGCAGCTTCTGGCTACAGCCTCTCTGCTGCTTGCAAAGATAAAGTGAGTTTTCAGACTCGTTCAAAATCTATTTCAAAGGCATTTTAAAAAACTCAAACAGTACTTGCCCCTGTTTGAGAGCTTCCTTTGCAAATCCAACCCTCGATCTTTAACATTTACAATCCTTTAAAGCGGTGGCATATTAAGAATGGGCAAGAGCATAATTTCAGAGTACCTTGCCCAGTTCCCGCCAAGTTGAGGGCTGCTGGCATTCCAGGTCAAGAAGAAATGGCTCCATCAGGATACTGTTGTTTGCAGATTGAAACAACAGAGACGTCTGCAAATCAGATTCAAAGCAATACTCGGCGGCTTGTGGACCAGATGAGCGTGACAAGGACCCAGATAGAAGGAGATGTCCGGCGCATCCAGCAGATCATCCAGCAAGTCCGAAACTTCTTGTCAGGTAGCACTCTGCAAGCTGTAAAGTATGTCTGTGCAGTTGACTTGTGCATGGAAAAAAATCATTTTTACAGTGATATTATGTACGAGGTTACAGTACAAGGAAGTCAGCTGAATAGCTCGCCCCAGTTAAGCTCTTGGATAGTGGTTTATCTGCCTATGGGTATTTACGTAGCAAAGGTAACGCACGTCCTCTGAGACGGCAAGGCAGGCTGGGATAGTGTTTTCTGAAAACCAGAGAAGATGTTTCAGCAGTACAAAAGCCCCTGATTTTGTCAGGAGTTGTGGTGTGGCCAGCTGACTTGCTCGGGCCTGACTGTGCTGTGCAGATGGACCCGAGTTGATCCTGGCAGTTTTGTCTGTGTTGACTTCCCTGGGATGTCACCAGGGCAGACCCTGCCTGCTTCCTCTGGGGACGCTCGGGGGCCCTCTGTGCCGTCCGTGGGGCAGGAGGTACTGCACGGCCTTGACCTTCTGTGCGCAGGGCTTTGTGGAGGGGTCTCGCCACAGCCCCCCGTGAGCTGCTCTCAATATTACCTCTAAAACGATGAACTGAATTTACAGAAGTGGAAGGCTGTGGAGGGAGGAGGCTGCTCCTTTGTCTGTGGCGCAGACAGCAGCTTGCTTTGGGTCCCGCTCTCTGCCGCAGAGCCTTGTGCCACCTCGGGGGCTCGAGGGCAAACCCGTCCCTGCGGCTGGTGCTCCCCGAGGGTTCGCGGTCGGCATTGACCCGATGCAGAAGAGTTTACCGGCAACACTCGCTGACCGGAGATAAACAGACAGATCTTCTCTGGAGCAGGCTATTAATCAGACAAGAATTCCTCGCTGTCCTGTAAACCAATGGGATGACTTATTGTTCACACACAGATTGTAATAACATAATGAGCCTCATGAGCATTAGCTGAATAAGAAAATCAGGTCATTTGGTGCTGCCTGGTGTTAATGATGAGTGAAGATATTTCTGAGCTAATCGCTGGGCTAATGTCCCTTGGGCTTTGCCTGCTGCTGATTCCTCAGATTTATTAAGTTTTATTTCTGAAATAAAAAAAAAGCGTGTCTTGAAACACAACCTTATCTGCTCAGTGATGTCTACCTGACTCTGTCCTGGGCTTAGCCATGGTGTTCTCATCACAAAATTAAAGGTATAATTTCAGTACTTTCATGAAAGTTTTGCTGATGTGAATGAAAAGTACATTAAACTCAAGAGGATTAAATTCAGGATGGATCCTGGCAGCTGTCTGAATTGAAGAGACTGTGTGCATGAGAGCATGCATGGCTGGATGCCTGCCCTCATGCTCCCTTGCGTTTGCACGCCCGCCTTTCCCCTCTCCCGTTTCTGACACTGTCTGTCTGTTTGCTCTGTAGACAGGGACACGGACCCTGCCACTATCCAGGAAATCAGTGAGTCTGTTCTCTCTCTACATCTGCCCACGGATGCTGCCGCAGTCCTGAGAAAAATGACTGAGATCCAAAATTTGGCGACTAAGCTGCAGTGTCCGGAGAGCATACTTACCCAGACAGCCGAAGACATCGCCAAGGCCAAGCAGCTTCAGTAGGAAGCAGAACAAGCCAGGTCGGTTTTGATTCAAGGGCTTTTGGCAGCTGAGGGTCACTCAGCCGGAGTGAGTGTAGTGGTTCTCAGTTGGGTTGAAATCGCGCTTTGCTGGAGCTGTACCGACTTGCACAATATGAAGTTTTAGGCCAGGATCTCCTTTGTCTGTACAGTGTCTAAAAGAATGAGTCTGCAATCTCTGCAGACACCTCCCTGGTGCCCCAATACAAATAAGAAATCTGGCTGACAAGAATAAATCTTGTTATAGATACTAGAACAAAAAGGTCTTTACCAAAACTAATGGAGGCTTTTCTCTATCTCTTGAGTCCTTGTGGTGGAAGATGACAGAGTTGCCCTGGTATTACTTGATACTGGTGACCTACATCCTAATTGCACAAGAGAGCATGAGGAGATTAAATGGGCTATTTGTTTTCTGGGTGAAAGTTGGGAGGATTATCTCATGGTCCCTTAAAAAGTAATTACAGATTGTCCTTGCAAATTTGGAGCATCTACTTTGTCACATGTTGACTTGCAGCAACATCCTAGTGAGAAGGTTAGTGGGATAAGTATGTAAACACCTTGATAGTGTCTGACACCTGCTTAACCTGCTGGAAGCGATGAGACAAGGGAGTCTGGCTTTCTACGACGAGCTCTATCACCCAACCTGAATAGTCCCACTAAGCAGAAACGTATTCATTGAAACTGGTTCAGTGGTTATTGCTTTCCCTTCAACAGTTTTTCTTGCACTATTTACAAAATAAATGTTTCCCACTAGTTTAAAGGAAGGCTTTTCTCTCCCCTTCTCAGTTTGTCTCCTCCGCTTGGGGGCATGAAATGGAAGTAACACTTCTCTTGGAAGGGAACCTGCAGGAGCGCAGTGTGTCCAGATGTGTAGGTTTGTGGCTTTTGGGGGATGGAGATTACAACCTTCTCAGTAACAATCCTGTCTTGCCTCTCAAGCTTCCTTGTTTTGCCCGTGCAACCTTGACTTCCAGCCCAAGCAATTATCTACATTCAGTCCTGGCTGTTTCCCACATTTCCCCAGGAACCGGGCAAATGCCGTGGAGGGCAATGTGGAAGAGGTGGTCGGGAATCTGCGACGAGCAAACACGGTGCTCGTGGAGGCCCGGGGTGCTATCAGGGGCTCTGGCTCTTCCCTCCGGTTCATCCAGGAGCGCGTTGATGAAGTAAGTGATGTGTGGTGACATCCCAAATAACGATACTGTGCCCTGCTCATTGCTCCTTTGAAACTTCCCCACTCGGTAGAGTCCTCCCCCAGCACAGCTGGGAAATGGGATCTGGCAAAGCTTTTGCTGTAAAAATCTGTTCTTTCTGCTGCGCCTCACTTGTGTGCTTCTCCAAACTCCAGTCGTGGTCCC
>NW_010560357.1:22575-31721 GCF_000687285.1 Phaethon lepturus | reverse complement strand
CCCGGCCGGCCGCCCCCTCCTCTGCCCGGCCAGGTAGGGGCAAGGTGGCCCGCAAGTGTCCTGCCGCCTCCGCCCGGGCAGGGAGGGCGACCGCCCGCCGCCCGCAAAGAGGAGTTTGCAAAAGCATGGAAAAGAAAAAGCGACGGAGCGAGAAGAGCTCGGGCGAGCGGGACGAAAGCTGTAGAGCCCCGGTAGGGCGTGCAGATGTCAGTATCCCTCCGCGGAGCGTATATTTATGGAATGCTGTCAGCACGTCATCTGATTTATAGCAGTTTGCACCGAGGGAAGGGGAAAGGAACAAAAAAGGAAAAGAACAGCACAAAAGCACCCCTAACTCGCCTCTTTCATCGAGAGGCTTCTGAATGCGACAAGAACCTTATCACTTCGCAATTTAATATTGCATATTTTGCCATGTGATCACGCAGACTATATTTCCCATTTCTCTTCATGCACCGTTTATTGAAAAATAAAGAAAAATGCTTAAGGTTGATTTTTTTTACGCTCAAGGAGCAACACATTTAAAAGCTTCTTTTAAACACTTCCATTCAGCCACAGCATAGCATTCATTAAAGACACAATTCTGCATCAATATTGCTTCCTAGTGCCAGTGGTGAAGGCACTGGTTCGGACAGCAACGGATGAGCAACGCATCAGACCAGCTGAGCTCCCTCAACTTCACAGATTTCTTCAAGATTTACTCCACAAGTACCAAAACCTGAGCCAGGGATTTTGTGTAAAAACAAGCTGGGATTTACAGTTCTCATCAGGACAATCATTTCCAAGGGCTAAGTGTGTACCACTTACCATACATTTTGCCTTCATCTGATAAGATGATTTTCCTCCTCCCACATGGTGGATAGATAGCTAGAGCCTCCTGAAAGCTCTGTTCAATGTCAGGGCTCCAGACACCTTCTGCATCATTGTCAATAGGTTTATCTGCAGAATCACTCATTCTTTCAATATCTTCGGCAGGACTCTCGCTGCCGCTCCAGCTGCTGGGCTCAATGGTGATGGCTGGGGTCTCCAAGCCTAAGCCTGGAGTCTTAAAGGAAATATACCTACAAAACAAACAAACAAACAACCCCAAAAGGCATTAAAGACATGGAACTTCAGGCAAACATTTCTGTCTATTTCTGATACTAAGTTAACAGCAGCTGAGCCGTAAGGGCAATAACATGAGCATGGGAAGCACCCAGGAAAAGTAAAAGATTAATAACCATTCTACCTCAAATCAGCAGAGGTGGAGTGATAAAGTGGTCAGAAGGGGAAGCCTACTACATATTTGCTGTGTACAATTACATGAAGGCATAGAGCATTGGGTTATTTTTCACAGACAGTCAAAGTGGGTCTTTGTATTAAGCTGGGGAAACTCTGACACATTTCATCTGGCTGAAGACCGACACCCTTAAAATAACCAGCCAGATGCTCAGGCGGGGGTAAATCAGCATACTTCCACTGGCTGGAAGGGAAGCACACCAATCTATGCCAAAGCGACCACCAGAGCCTAAAACCACTTAAACCTAAAAACAAAAGCAAAAACTATTGTTCACATTCATCCGGATGTCAGTAGAGTAAATGGAATTACACTAGCGATGACACAGCTCAATGTGATTAACTGGAAAAGGCTGTAATTTTCAGATCTTACCCAAATAAAAAACACAATCAGAATCTGAGCTACATACAAACAGAAATATTTAAAATTACAATACCAGAGGAAGGAATTACAAGAAAAGATATATATTTTGCCTGTTTTAAGTCAGAGAACCATAGCAGAACAAAAATTACAAGCTTCAAGTTGCTGAATCAATTTAATAAGAAATAATTTAATATAGCTGCACCTGCTCACACCACCAGAGCTGCAGATCTGTCAGTGTTCCTTTTATATTTTTGAGAGAAATACAACTCTGCTATAAAGACTTGCTCCAGGCAAAAAAGCTGCTATACCAGACCAAATTCATCTCTGGTGTAATTCGTCGGGAAGTCAGTGAAATAACACCAGGAACAGATTTGGCTCAACATGTCTAGGCATAATGCAGTTTTATTTTGAAAAACGAAGAAGTTTGGTGACTCTAACTGATGTAAGTGGATAGGAGTGTTCAAACATGCATGCATGAGCTGCACACACACTTAAAAATCCAGTTAGTTGGCTAAATGCTCAAAAAACCCTAAACTATAATATTTTTATTCAGCTGGGGGAAACGAAAGCAGGTCCTTTCCGCACGCAGAAGAGAGGGGCTTCCCCTCCTGCACACCTCTGTCCTCAGGCGGATACGCCTCGCAGTGGGGTCTCAGTATGTCCTAAAATAACAGGTGAAAAGCGGCAGAACAGCATTCACCCCATGGGGAAAGAAGGGGAGGCTGTACGTCTGAGGCCGCGATAGCTCTGACAAAACACCTTTGGGCTGGAGAACTCCCTGAAAGAAGAAATATTTACAGCAGCCCTCCCCCAAACTAACCACTCAACCAATCACTAGAGATAACCAAAACCTGATAGTCCGGTCCCTCGAAGGCTACAGTGCCTTACAAAAAACAGAGCTGAAACTGGGGAAACGGGGAGTAGTCTCTCAGTCTTGCTAACCAACGTTACCGGTCTGACATCCAGAGTATGGGGTATTTCCACTTCTCCAGGCTCTAACAGCAGCTCGGAGGGATCAGTCCATGCAAAATGGACTCCCAAGAACTTTCTTTTCCTTACTTATGTGTCTGTTTCTAACCAAGAGGCATTTCTTAACTTCGCATTGGTTTGAACATCTCAGCAGAGTTTATGAAAATGTTAGTGCCTACCCACCAGTAATCTCGAGGCTAATCAGTGCCTTGAACGCCTTTTAATAACTGATAATGAGGGAGCAGATGGATTCGCAGGGAACCACACACAAATGGTAAGTGAGTGGGAAGTCTGGCCAAATACACCACTTATTGTCTGGGAAATCCAAAATGTACACAATTTTTAAAGTCTCACCACAAAAAGGGAGATGTAAACCTTTATAAAATGGTTTTACGTTGAAAAACCATCCTTCATAATTCTCAGAAGGCTGAAGGGTTGATTCAATCCTTGCAAGATTTGAATGCTGTACGCAAGGTTCAGCCAAAACATAAATACAGCAATACTGGGAAAGAACTGACAAAAACAATCATGTCCACTTAAGCCTTCAAAAGCAGGGGGAATTTTAGGTAAACGACAGGTAATTGAATGTTGACTGGGATAATTAGGGGGAGGTCGGTTTTACTGCCACAGTGCAGGGAAAAATGGCTACTGGAGATTTTATTGGCCTCACGTGATTGAGACCACAGTTTAGCATTTCACCAGAAGACAGCACAGAGCGGGACTGTTTACCGGGTCAGTTCTTCAAAGGTGACTCAGGGAGGAAATCCTTCCCCTCCCGGATCCCGGGCACGATGGCATGCAGCACACAGCACAGCCACGGGCACCGCTTGCTCAGCCCAACCACCCTCTGCTTACAAAATCTGCCACAGTCATAGCCTGAAGTCTTATTACCGTCCTGTAAAACAGCCCTTGTTATTACATTATGCTGAAATAATAATTAAAATGCACACAAGGAAAACAGAGAGACTCTAAAGTAATTAATGTTACTTGATATTCATGTTAGATCTTGCATTGTGTTTACTGGTGAATTTTCACTAATGTGCTATCTCCCTTCCCTTTTTACCTACTTGGATATCATCTTGAGGCATTAGTAGCTACTATCCCAGCCTCTAAAATGTTAGACAACCATGTGTTTCTTCTAGAACTTCTGTACAATAGGGGCAGGGAGCAAACTACTGGAAAAAAAAAAAAAAAACACCTCTCGTACTAAAGGCTGCTTTTAGTGATTTCCGTTTTGGTGAATGCTGACGCTGCAGATCAAGTTGGAGGACCAAGGAGCAAAAAACCTTGTATTACAACCCCTAAATTCCCCTCTTATTTTGGGAAAATAATGAGCTACCCAGTTAATCACTTCCAGCTCAGCTCTATGTACCAAAAGGCAATTCCACCACCTTCTTAGATTGAATTCTAAGGACCCAACTGTGATGAAAAATTTCAGACCTGTTATGCTGCAGTTCAGCATGATTATCAAAAATAATACAAGCTGTCAATTGATAAGCTTTGTTGCACATTTCTAATGAGCTATCTCGTGTGAAAAATGTGGATTTACAGTTCAATTTAAATTTATGAAAAATAAAAATTTAAAAAAAGGCAAGCCTGACTTATATTAACAAACTCCAAATCTTAGAATACCAATTTTCAGTGGTGGAAGAGTTAATCTCTGGAGGCAGTTAACCCCGCCCCCCACCCTCCCCAAAAGCAGAGCTTGCACACATGACAGATCAAGTTGAAGAGTTCTGTATTTGCTTTTTATCATGTTAACTTTCTGAGAACTAATTTCGTGCTTGTACTTTCTGTTAACAAAATTAAAACACCTCAATACTACCCAGAAAAACAGCCAAACCGCCCCTCCCAAACCAAAACCAGATTTTGTCTAACCTTTCTGTACTTTCTAATATTGCTTAAAGCACACTGCTGCAGCTTAGGAGGTCTCTCTTCAGAGTTTCCCTTTTAACATCAGTCTCTCTCTCTCACATATTTCAAGACAGCTTCCCCTGTGCACAAAACTCTTTTAGTTGCAAACCCAAATGCATCTTTCCTGCAGTTGCTTTCTACTCTCTCCAGTTAAGTCAATTCCAAGTATATCTGGTTTTCTCATGTAGTTATTAAGACAATTTTTCTATGCGTGACAGAGGTATGCTTCCCCCCTCCAACAACGGAACGTTTTCCATTTAGCAATGGAGAAACTATGAGGGACGATACCGCATTTTATAAATACATTTTATAGCCAATCCATTCAATACAGCTTCATGAGGTACAAGATATGACTTATTTTCATTATGTTCCCTTGGTAGAGTAACTTGAAAAGTTACTTTAAAAACTCAAAGAAACAAGGATAGCTATTGTCAGAGGTGATCAAACCAATGAATTTAACTAAACCCAAATGATAGTCTGCAGTGTCTGATCAAGGGAATGGCTTCTTTCCTTGCATAAAACATTCTCTTATGCCTTCACTTTATGAGCCATGCAAACCTGGACTCGCCCAGAAAGTTGCTACTCGCAAACCAACAACTGATATCAATAACTCTTCACAGGAGTGTAGGACAAGTGCAGATTTAAGGCCTTGATATGTTTCATATCTTTCAATACTTGCACAATGAACTAACATGGAAAAATTGTCTTTCAAGAGTCATCAGAGCTGAATCTTATTTTACAACATCCTGCAAAAGTTAAACCATTTTCTCTGTTTGTTCAATTAATTTACTTTCTTGAATTTCAGTGTACAGGTGCTGAATGGTGCCTTCAGTGAGGTATCACTTGTATATAAACATGATCACTGGAAAAGGATCAATACTCTGCAGGCATTGGTGCAGGAGCACGAGAAAGACTGAAAATATCCCTTGGTTCCGAGAGATGTCTGAGAAAAAATGATTATGTCTCCCCAGTCTTCTAAATTCTACCTGTTTGAAGGGAACCAAGTGCAGATATTTTTGAGATAACCTGCAATGGCACCTGCAAGAATCGGCAGGTGAGAAAGCATCAAGTGCAGTTATATACACTGATCTTCCGGCTATGAATGGCTGCAGAAGGCTACCAAATAATTCTTACAACCACCCCAATATTTCTGAAACAGGTCTTTCAGAAAATTCTTAATTCTCGAGATACAGATTTTGAGTGTTGAAGTGGTAAATTACACTCTTAAGATTTTTTTTTTTTTTTTTTTTTTTTTAGTTTGTGAACAACATCATCTTAGCTCCAGTTATATAAAAACAAAGGGACCAGGAATCCAACAAGATTTTTATAAATATCAAGACGATAATGAGCAGAAAGTAAAACCTAACTCATTCTAAATTTGCAGATGGCAAATTTTCTCTTAAGGCTTGAAAAGTTACAAGCCCATGGGATTTTCCTTCTGCTTTGTTCAGCAGTGCAAATCCACAGCTGGAGCGCTAAGGCTTCAGGAAAGAACTGCTGGAGAGAATCCAGAGGAAGAAAGTTATCAGATCTAGAAAACATGACCTACCAGGAAAGGAATTAGGTTTGTTTAAATTTAGAGAAGACCGATGTGAGAAGATAACCACTTTCAAATAAGGAAAAGGTAACAGCAAAGCAGAGAAGCAGCTCTTGGCCATTTCTACCACGGACAGGACAAGAAGCAAAGAACTTAAGTCACAGCAAGAAAAACATAGGTTGGGCATTTGGAAGACCATGCTGACCCTACAAACAGTCACACACCAGAAGCGATCAGTTTGGAGTACTGGGGAACTGCTGGGCGGAGAGGTGTTGTTAAGAACAGGTGACACAAACATTTCTCAGGAATGATGCAGCTATGCTGAGTCCTGCCTGAGGTAGAGGAACGAACTAGATGATTCCATGAGACACAGCAGCCAAGACAGAATGTAAAATGCCGCAACAGAGGGAAGCCTGCAGTGGGACCACATCCTTAGTTAGCCATGGGGGAACCCAAGTGCCCAAGAGACCTCATAGATGTCCTAGTGACCAGACAGCTTTGTCAGCTGCAGGGAAGAAATCCAGGGGAAGTGAAGTTTCCTACCACCGATGCCCATGAAGCTACACGCTCCTTTGCTCTGTGTGGTTTCCTTGCACAGCTGTTGCGCAGTCTGTGGTGTGAACATCACGGGCAAAAGCCACCTGTGAAGTAGCTCATCAAGACAGGCAGAATGGGGACGGAGAGCAAACCATCAGGCTGGGGAGAAGAGGTCTCCTTCTTCTGACGGTGGTCTCCATGGGAATTTTGGGAGATGAGGCTGCCTCGTCCCCAGCCACCCTGTTCTCCTTCCAGATATCTGCCAAACTGCCTGACACCCCGTATCACATCTTGATTTCTAAAGCTCTTTCTGCACCGATTAAAGTAAACATGGACTTGGTGAAAACCTTGAATTTTATCAGGATTTTATGTTTTCCCTAAGAGAAAGTCATTTTAACTCCCAACTACAATAAAAACAGTGCTGCTATTGCTATCAGTACAGAATTCTTCTGCAGGTCTCCATGATGGGTCAATTTACTCCTGAAGGAGAAAATCAGCAGGACAGTTGTGGCATGTCCAAGGGCATACAGAAAACTGCTTCTGACTCTCCCTAACAGAGCACCCTTAGTAAAAATTCTAGATAGGAGCCTTCTCCCAATCTAAAGTACCTCATGGCATTGCTAAGTATTAAAAGCAGAGCTTTTGTTAAACTTGACTTTTTCCAGTGAAAAAAACCCTGAAGTTTCTACTTCAGCAGTAAAAGTATCTTTGCAGTGTTTATGCAAATCAAGCCATATGCTCAAGCCTTTAAAAAATACTTTTTTATTTAAAAACAAATACATACTCTGGATTCTGTAGCTGTAATGTTTAAATCTGAATGGATTTTTCTGATTCTTTGAGGTGTTCAAATGGCACTACTTTCAGGAAAACACTACGTACATACTCAAGCTGTTTTATATATAATTTAGTTTTATGAGGAAAGGATATAACACAATACGGAGAATAAAAATTTAAATCATTTACAGAGCATCCGATGGCAAAATCATTAGCTTAAAATGACTTTATATTGTATTTTTGCTACGAGGTCTACTTATCAGCAATTATTCCCTCTAAGAAGAAAGAGCACCAGGAGAGAGAAGCAGCCCATTTCTAGGATAAAGTATTCCTTTAAAATTCAGCCAGACTAATTCAGCCATTCACTTTTGCCATTGAAATGAAAAAAAAGAGTTTTTTCTCTGACTGCATGAACACTTCACGGAGAAATTCTGATGCTGTGCTTTTTTGGCGATCAAATAGTTGCATGTAATGATGCTTCCATGTACTTTCTATCATTCATATAAGCTAGTTCTGTTCTCCTAGGATTAAAGTTACCAATTCTCACTTGGGATTCAACCTATTTACTAACTGCAAGATCCCGACTTCAGATTTGTCTTTGGGATCTGTGGAGGAATAACATGATCTGTTCATCTACAGCTACAGAGCACCTGTGAAAAGCAGCACGACGTTTTTTTCTGAAGCAAGTGCATTATGCAGTGAGTGAATTCAGGCGTTGCTTTCTTCCCCTCAACTACCGGACTCGGAGTATGCATAAAAGTAGCAGGAAGACAGACAGTGCCATGCCAGTGTGTAAAATACCAAAACCATGCAACTTAGCATCAGTAAAGTAGACAGTTTCCTTCAAATATAACTGTTTTCTGCTCATTTGAGAAGATTTACATGTGTATTTTTGTGAACTGTGAGGAAACTTACTGAACAAAGAATTACTTAGATCTGCAAGAGTAGGCAGCATATAGGCCTAAATGTGAAATTAGGATTATATGAACTATTTCTAAAAAAGAAACAATGCATTCTCCTTGAATTGCTCATTTTTTGCTTATAGAAACAGATTACTCAGCAAAGAGTGGGCTGATGTTAATACATGGGAATTCTTCCCTTTGCAAACAGCTTTCGCCTCTCCGCACTCTTTATGCAACTGAAAAGAGTATTTCGAACCATTCTGAGGGCCTAGCTTTTTTTTTTCCAAATCTGCTTTTGTTGATACATAATTACTGTTGTAAGGATGCTGAGTCATTGACTCCAACCCAATTTTCTTTTCCATTAGTTTTAATTTCATACAATTAATAAAATGGTTCATCTTCTCTGCGGGGAAACAGCTGGATTCTGACTGTGACGACACACCACACTCACGGGCTCTGTCGGCTTTGTGCTGGCCCACCAGGACGCCTTCTGCGAGCGGCTACAGCTTCAAACCATCCGCAACAACCAGCTAGCGCCCAGCAATCCAGCGTGCAAAGTGCTTTGTACGGGACTACACATTACTCGTGGTCCACGGTCTGCACTGATTACCAGGTTATCACCGGGTAGGTGAATCTTAACATACCCATTGTGAATCCCTATCTCATTATGGTCACATCTGTTTGAGAAACAATTCCTTCCTCATCTGATACTGAAGCAGTCACACTCATCCTAGGTGCTAGTGCTCATTTACGCCCAGTTGGTTTCAATTATAAGGGTGTTCCTGGGATTTAACCCAGCTCAAATACTGCATTGTGGTGGTAACCAACAAAGATTATTCTAAATATGACTTGGCACTCAGTGGAATGAAGAATAGCG
>NW_010560357.1:0-22544 GCF_000687285.1 Phaethon lepturus | reverse complement strand
CTTCGTGTCTGACTTGCTTTTGCTAATTACCAACATGAAGCAAAAGAAAGGATAAAATACTTACTAGCTCTCAGAACGAGAAGCCATTCTTCCTGCAACTGCAGGAGGCGACTGTGCAACAACCCAGCTGCTGTGCTCTGCAGCGGGAGCTGGTCGTGCACCTACCGTCACCGTCAACAGGGATGGCTTGTGAATGGCAACGGCAACATCTATCACCAGTGTAACGCTGTGGCATGCTTACCCCAGCTGTATACCAGCTGTGACTTTTCTATGGCAAAAGCTGCTATATTGTAAAGTGGGGATTATTAATATTTCACCCATTTGCCAATTATTCAGCTTTTAGAAGAATGCTCTGTGACTGAGGGGGATCTGCCCACACCTGGGGGGGGCTCCACTCCTAGGGCAAGTGAAATGACTGTAAGAAATGTCCCAGCCCCAGGACCTGTAAGTAGAGGCCACAGTATAGTCCCGCAGGGCAGGTTCTGCAGCCACTGCTTTGCTTGGGGCGTGTTTATGCAGCAGTTTGGCAGTTCGCTGTAACTCATTCTGCTGCCAACATACGTACACAGAAAATAAAAACTAGTATATGTAGCTATTAGGACAATGTTTTTTTGTTGGTTTTTTTTTTTTTTTTTTTACATACAAGACTGGAGAAAGGGACACAAAAATAGATGCAGTTCTTTCTTACACTTAACAAGTGTATGTTCCTTGAATGCCTTAAGTTGAGTCACCCAGTGGAGGCTGAGGCAGGGGTTCAGTCTGCAGAGAGGCTCTGTGCCTTCCCAGTGATTCCGCAAATTATGAATTACAGTATAAAAGCCCTAACAAAACAGACACTGGCCCTCCTTCAGCTCCAGCGGTGTTCATCTCTTCCAATCCTTCCATACACATAACTTTGGCATCTGGACCTGCATACAGACACTAACACCCTGAATGCCTTCAGGGCTAGCCGTCTGGTGCATCTAATGGTGATTTTGCCACTGTTTCGGTCCCATCTACCTGGGAGTATGCAAATGATGTAAACGCAGTCAATAGTTTTCATAGGTGCAAACAGACAATCTCTTCTTTGCAGTTTGTTGTAACTGCCTTCCCACAGCATACCTGAGCACAACTAGTTATTTTTCACCCCAAAAGACAAACTATTAATACCACATACCAAGTATTATAAATATTAGAATTAGGTATGTCCTTGATCTCTGGTGTGTTACTAGCTTCCTGCTGGGACCACATATGATCCATTGCCCCCACATATGACAGATCTGGCAGTAAGTCGTTCTGTCTGTATGTAGCCCTGAAACCATTTGTTCCCTCGATTCCCTAAGCCTCCCCAATTTTATTGGAGTTGCCATGTCACACAGAGATTTGCGAAACCAGATCCAATCCTTCATGTTCATAGCTCTCTTCTTTTATTCCTGGCATATGACTAATTGGTTTTCTACTCCAGTATTAGATTTTTCTTTCTTTTTTTTTTGTTAAAAAACCCACTTGTTTTCAGGATGAAAGGTTTTTTCCACAATGGCTGCGAAAACATGAGTGTTCACTCTAACAGCTCTGAGCGAGGTGGGAAAAGGGACAGAAAACCACCTGCTTGAACAACTTTATGTAAGTTCAGTCAGGAAAGGGAAAACCAATGCTATTTGAAGGGTGGTCCAATGTCTGACTGGTTCATATGTAACATAAAACTTTCGTCTATATAAAAAATATTTTATATAATGATTTAAGTATTCTGTTAAAAAGGTACAAAAAAGGCACAGTAAAGTAAAAGGTTCATTCATTTACTCAGGTGCATTTGTTTAAACAAGAAATAGCCACAAGATTAACCCTTTCCCTATACCAAACTGAAGAAGGATCCCTCTTTTACGAAGAAGGAAAAAGGCAACTTTTGGACTAACAACTGCAACACCCAGTTGGCCAAAGCCACCTCTGGAATCCAGCGCTGGCAACTTTTATCCCTCAAGCCCACTTCTTCTCTGCTTTGCAGATGTTACACAAACACTCCTTTACGCAAGTGCAAACACACATATGCGTACTTTCTCAAACATTCATTGAAAGAGCTAAATTTTAGCTAAAATTCATGTTACAAATTAAGAAACTCTGCCAAACACCATCTGTAAGCTCTATCACTCTAAAGCTGCTACAGGAGGTTGTGAATGCCTCGTGCTCACCTGAACGTGCCGATTTGGTACCAGGCAAAACCAGGAGAAAACAGTTTTATTCTGCTTTGGTGTTACTACTTGAGCTACCGCCTCGGGGTCTGATTCTGCCAACATAGAGCTATTTTATACATATGAATAATCACTCCAAGTTTAATGAAGCTCCTCACATCTCCATTAGCAATTGTTTTGGCTGGAAAAAGGCCCTGCCTATCAGCCCTGGAGGAGCCTGGAAACAGAGGAGTGATAATACTGGGAGGCTCACTTTGGGAAAGGCTGTGGTTTTCTGGTGATAGGACACAGAATCGCAAGACAAAAAAAACCAAAGGGATGAAATCACAGCACCACGGCCCTCAGCAGGGCTGGGATCTAATTCCAGGTTTCTGGCCTTGTTCTCACTGACTCTAAACAGTAAGAGATTTCAGAAACCAGCATGTGAGATCAGATAGAACTTGGGGTCCATGTTGACTAGTCACAACATGTCTAGTGGCTTGTCTTCATCACAAGCCAACACTGGAAACCCCACCTTGTGTTTTTGTGTATAGAGAAAAATCAAAGCAACAATTTTGTTTGCAAGTGCAGTAGCTGTCAAATAAAAATATTTTAACTCATTCTGTTTTCCAACTGCTAGCAGTAGTGTTATGGGCAAATTACCTGCCAAATTAAATTTTTAAGTCTGAATTGTTTATCCATGTAGTACAACGGAAGCCTCCTATGTAAGGAAATGAGCATTACTAATAACAGCACTTCTACGCTCCAACTTCTTTCTTCCATCTCACACTTGCCTCCGACACCTATCCTTCCACAGGTGATGAGTGCATTGGCATCAGCTTTACTTTGTCAGTATGACTGCCTCATCTAGATAATGACAGATTTATAGCTTGCATTTTGTCCATAATGGAAAATTTATTTCTGACATCTCAAATAAGATTCTCCCGAGAAGTAAGGATGCTTTTATGCAGCAGGACTTACATCTTCTACAAGGGAGTAGAAAACACTCTCCTGCCAAGATACTGAAACAATCCCAAACTGTGGCAGTCTTTAATTGCTAAGCAGAAGTAAAACCTACAACTACTAGCTATAGCACTTTCAAAACTCAATATAATAGTTATGTATTTATTCTGCACTTCTCTTGTAGTTCTCGCCTGTTGAGGAAGCAATTTCTGTCTTAAGCTCCAACTTATGTTTCCAGGCTATTTCAACTCCTTGATCACTGTAGTTTAATCCTACTTCAGGAGGTGTCAATTTTCCACAAAAATAACTTTGCTGGCAACCGTGAGGGTTGTGAATTCACTGGACGCCGGCAGAGTTAAAGAAGAGATGGTGCAGTCCAGGCAGCAGAAAACAAACCATATATAAAAACCCAAACAAAAAGTACAAGCCTAGGAACTAATCCTCATAATTCTACTGGACTTTAAAAATCTTGAATTTAACAGAAATAACGGATTTCACAGCACACTATCATTTCTGCCACAGCACCCCTTCCTCCCCTCCCCTCGCTCACTGTTCACAGTTTCACAGGCAACCATCACCTGCCTCTCACTCTGCCTGTCCGAGACCTCGCTTCTTATGTCCAGCTCCATCAGTAGGCCCAAGTGCCTCTCCCAAGCCGCCCTGATAAAGGCGTGCACGCTTTCTGGTAAGGCAGAGACCGTAACAGCAGGAGCTCCCAGAGCTGGCTGGGTGTGTGGGAGCAGGCCCATGCCCAGGCTTAGCAGACGCCCGCCATTTTCCCCCAGCTGAGTCACCCTTCTGCCGCACCGCAGCTGGAGCCGTTTCTTGGAGAGGGAGTGTAGGACTCATCCAACCCCACATGGAGGTCTGTGCTGAGGAGTTTCACTGCTGCCTGCTTGCTCATGACCGGGCCTAACATCTGTCCCTGTGTCGTGGTTTCCACGTGTGGAAGACAGGGGTGGGAAATGAGCACGAACAGAAAGCCTTGCCGAAAGAAGCCTGTCCAAAGCAATGAGAGAAACCCAAAGAGCGTATTAAGGAGTATATTAAAGAAACAGAAAGGAAATGTGTTGACCTTTACTGCTTCTCACTCGAGACCTTCCACCTTCTTCCCGGCTGTCAGTCCTGTTTGGCAGGAGGGACGCAAAGGGGGAGCGTACCCTTGCAAGGCTCATTTTAGTTCTCTCTGCACGGGCAATCGCCCCAACAGTTGGGTCACGTTTTCTCCTTCCAGAGCCGGAGCTCTGGACCGCTGTGCCCTCAGACATCTGTGTGCTGCAAGCCCAGGGCTGCTCTGTCACTCACTCGTGAAGGCCACGTGCCCGGTCGGGCTCCCAAGGCCGGAGCATGCCCGGCTCCCCCCTCAGCACCCGCTCCTGCGGGGAGAGGCAGCAACCAGCCGAGGTCCTCACAGAGGATCCACCGGCACATCTAAGCGGGAGGACCAGTGCTGTCACCAGGGTCCTGGTTCTGCCTCCCGTAACTCATTTTACTGTATGTTTTCTCCGTAAGACTATGATCAGGTTCAGGAAGACCCGAAACGGCCGTGTCAGCCCCACGTTGCACATGCTGCGCCCGGCACGGCGCAAGCACTGCAGTGCCCAGCTCAGTTCTCTGACCGCGGGCGCAAACTCCTCCCCAGAACAGTGCTGTTCTTTAGAATGCAACACATCTGAAGGAGATAGAAGGTGGTTTCTCAGTGTTTCATATATGGTTTTACCATCCTAACTGGGGTCTTCAGGAGATAGTTTTGTAGTAATATGAAAATACATTATATTCTACAGATTCCCCGGGGGAAGGTGAGGATGCAATAAAATTCCAATAATGTCTTCAATGACAAAGGAAAAGCGTCTCTCCCTACAGTGGTCAAGAATATCTCGCTAAAACCAGCTGATAGTTGCACTGCCTGGCATAAATACAGTGCCTCTAACACAAGCATTATTTAGTATCTAAAGGTTAGGCAAAATCTGTTTATGAAGAACAGTTAATACTCATGCATGCACGCAGTTCTACACCAAAATGTTTTGTCAAGCTCAGAAAAAGACAAATAGACTCAATTATTTGTATTTTTAAATTATGTTAAATCACATTTGGTCTTCAAAATTACCTTTGTTTTTCATAATGTTGTCTGTACACAAAAGTTCCTTTAACTCAATGGATGGTTTTGTTGTAGGGGAAACTGAGTAGGGAAAACTGAACATTCGTAGCATGGCTTCTCCAATATGTTTCAAATTAGAGGCTAAGGGTGGTTTCATGTTGATAGCTGAGACTTCAAATTTCGCAATTTAATTCACCACCACAAAACACCATTAAAACCCAGCACTTTTTTTCTTTGAAAATTCAAGGTCGCAGGCTTTCCAGTCCTTGAAGGATAGACCTTTCTTTAAACTAGAACAATTTCTGGACTTGCACAGTAAGCAAATGTCAAAATGGCAAGTCTGTGGGAGTTCTGACTATCAATCTTGAACTATCTAGCAGTGTTTTTAGTGTATCTAACACTTCAAGAAAAGGATTAGAGTGCTCTTGATTCTTCTCCTACTTAGCCATTGACTTGCTATATGATTCTTTAAACCCTCCTATGCTTTACCATTTGCCATGTCCTCTTTGCTGAGAAGCTCAGTCTGGCTGTGATCCAGTGCCTTCAAAACCAAGCTGGCCTTTTTCTACTTACTGCCAGTTAAATCTTTGGAAATCCTAAGCAAATATATTTCATTTGAGTATTTTTGTTATTATTATTAAATGAATATGAAGAAGGAGAGAGTAACTCAGGCAAAAAAGAATGACCCAGAAAAGGAATGAGCCAGGAAATGACCCAGAGAAAATAAAATATTTTGGCTTTCTTCCTCAGACTAGCAGTAGGTTTCCTCAAATGACATTTTTATAATTTTATTTGAAAGTATTAAAAAAAAATGCTGATGAACATTACAATAGAAGTAAGCTTGGCTCTTGGTAGAGAAACATCGTGACTTAGAGCCAAGGACATTTATTTTTCACGTTTGAATTATTTTTTGAACAGCATTTCCTGGCTCAACGTCACTGCACCACAGATAGATAGGATAGCAGATAAGTGTATGAGATTTTAGATCAACAAGAAAGTTACTTTTACAATGAATATATTTGTAGTGAGAGCTCAAAAGTGGTTTTATACGTCTGTTATGCATGGAAGATGTCGTATTACATGTTGTTTTACCAATACACTTTTCTTTTTAAAGCGGAATGTAACTCTCATTTTCTGACACCGCAGCTGCAATTCGATGGTAGGATTTACTAACCATGTGGATTTACAGTAACAAACTCTTCCATTTTCTTTCCATCTCTAGCTCACCTTTCTGCCACCTTGATTTATTTCTCTTTCACAGCTGCACCTAGCAAATGATTCTTACTCTCACTCTACACTTTTCCACCTTTTCCTGCAGCTGATCCAAACTAAAACACAATTTTTCTAGAAATGTAAAATTAAAGAATTCTCACAGCAAGAATACAATGCCCAGAACTGAAGGGAACAATTTATCTGGAGAAAAACAACCAACCAACAACAAAAAACAATCAACACACAAACAACAAAACACCTGAAGGCTAGAGGTTCAGATTTAGAAAAGTTTAAAAATTCCCAATATACTTAAAAGTTTAGATTCCACCAGTCAGTAGTCACTACAGCATACCAATAACTCTCCCACAGATTCTATGGAATTTATCCACCACCAGTATTTACAGCACTAACTAATAGAATAGAATAGAATATGTAGTAATTGCTTGAGTTGCATAAATATAGTCACAAGCCCCAAATATCCACTCTCAAAATCAGTATTGCTGCTGTTAAAACTGGCCCCAGAAAACCTTAGTAGCGCAAACATGATCAAAAATACAAACGAATCCAAATAAATAACGAAAACCAGATCAAAACAAAGCAGAAAACAAGCAAACACTGAGGACATACACAATGAAATTAATAGGTAAAACAACGAAGAAAACGGAGGGAGCCTGCCCTTGGCTCCTTCCCCTGTAAGACCGCTCCACCGTGGTACAGAAGTGAAGGAGACCTGGGCACAGGGCGTGCTTGAACCCCGCAGGCTTGTTCAGCCCTGTGCCCCATCCAGCGGAGAGCTTCCTCTCCACAGCGTTACACGGGGATATGAAAAGGCAGAGCCGAGGATGAAATCGTAGCCCTATGTTTACGCGTTAATTACTGAAAAGTTACTTAACCTCAAGCCATATCCTAATGTAATGAGCTTGGGCATTCTTAAGTCTCTCGGAAAGGAAGCTGAAGGCAAACTGTCTGGCTTGTCTTCACTGCCGAGTAGCCCTGCCCCTGGGTCTTTCTTTATAGGTACGCTAGACACTACCCATCAAAGGCAGGCTCTGACAGACCGGGAAAATGTGCAAATTCCAATTACAAGGACTCTGCACTTCCAGTGCAGCCCAGCTGCCAACCACGCAGAGATTTGCAGCGATAACAATTATACTTAAAAGTGTCACTACACGTTTGAATGCATTTACACGTTCTCCTTTTAGTCTCTATTTATTATTAATGGCAACTCAACTAATATCAAGACCCCAGCGTGTTTGGCACTGTAGGTGTACAGAACGACAGCAGGTTCTTGCTCTGAGGAGTTTACAGTCTAATTATAAATGACAGCAGATGGACAGTGAACATTATGAGCTGGTCTGCTTTTCATCAGGAAATTTAACTCAGGTAACAATTTTTAACCAGATAGAAACAACTGCACATAAATCATGTACCACAGACTAGGCTGCAGGCATATGCTAGTCCGTCTCATACACTGTGGTGACAGTGGCCACTTCCAAGATGGATAACCAGGTCCCAGAAGATTCAGGGCTTTACAGGTGATCACCTGTATGGAGATTTTGCAGGAAGCAAACGGGAAATTTAGCTTTGTTCAAAAAGTGAGTCACATTCATACTTATACATTAGACATGGATTTAAATCCATGTCTATCAGAACTTAAAGAACTTAACGTGTAAGCCCAAAATGCCATTAGATGCTTGTTCTGTACTTCCTCACATTTTTAAGTGTCATTCCTAAGTCCACCATAAATTAGCTGCCTATGCAACTTCATACTAATCTGTCTGGGATGTCATAAGAGTTACAGGTGACTGTTACAGATCTCCACAAAAAAAGGATTTGGAAGCCGTAACTGATAAAGTTTGTCCACCGAAGGACTATACTGGCCATTCACCAGGAAACTGTGGCCTTATCTGTTTTATACACATTGAATCATTGCACCCATCCTTGCTGTGGCGGCACAGCCTGCAGACCCATTTGAGAGGCATCAGGCTTTGTGCAGCTGGGTATGAGCCGCACGCTGCCATTTGAGGACCCACTCAACAGCCATCATGCAGGAAAGCACTGAGAGCTGGGCTGGAGATAACAACAGCATGTGGGGGAACTGGTCCCCTGGAAAGCCCAAACATTAGGGAGGAGACTAGTACAATACAGAGAGGCCCTTGTGGCTGTAGCTTCAGAAGTGGGCCCAAGTGAGCAAAGAACCTTGTACCTCCCAGACTGCAGCTGAACTTTGCTTCCTGGGTGGCAAACACAGTTCTCATCTTCTTGAGTTGACTGGGGCAGGATGTCTGCATCCAGCCCTCTTGGAGGCCATGCCTCAGTACTGAAGAGCATCAGAGACTTAGGAGTTGTGCTTTAGATATATAAGATTAATGTCACGTGAGACTTCATCTGCTGCATTTCCTACTGCTTTACAAGAAGATTTGGACTTTGACTCTGTAGACTGTCCTGTAGGACCGGAGGCTTGTTGAGCCCTTCCCAGGGCCCTAGGAGGGCCTCACACGCGGAACCTCGTGCTCGCCCGTGTGCACAAATAACAACCGACCCACGAGTGCAGGAGATGCCAAGCGCCACATGTTCCACTGAAGCCAACTGGTATCACAGGGGACTTGCCACCCCTCAAGGACAAGAACTGAATTTGCTAACGTGAGGTACAGAATCACAGGCGCCACTTCCCCGATTTGACAGAAAATGTGTATGTAAAGTTCAGATTCCCACAAGTGCGCACGCAGCTGGTTTAGGAAGCCAGAAGTACCTAGCAAGCTACTGATTACCAGCCATGGCCATGTAGAAGAAGGGTTATTTATTGCACCACACTGTGGGAATGACTACATCAGCTAAGAGTCCTGGGCTTAAGATTCATTTTGTTCCCATTAGTAAACTCAGAGACAACTGACATAACAGGAGCAAAGGTCTTCATGGCTCCCTAACTTCCAAGGCCTCCCCAGACTATCTTTGCCCCCTTTCCACAGTTAAGACATCTAACGTTACTCTTACCCTTCCTTGTGCCATGAGCGCGCTGTAGGTCAGATGTTGCCAGGAGCGCGCTCTTTCTTCAGAAGAACAGCTACAATACATCTGTGCCAGCTACAGATACTGCAAGGACCAAATTCTTTCCGTTTTTTACTAACGCTCTCAGATACTTGAAGGTTCACACAGGAAGGTCTGCAGATCGCTCCAGAAGTCTCTGTCTACGTGTGTCCTGCTTCCCACGCTGCAGATGCAGGCTGGAGGAGCTCGGTGTTCGTGCACGCTGAAGCACTTCAGCTCCCTGCGCTCAGCCTACCACGCGCACAAAGTGTTGGTGTTCACACTCGGGCCTGTAGCCTTGAAGTCCAAACAGGGAGTGAAGCTGTTGTTCTGGAGCAATAGTACAATTAGGGGATACACTTCACAGCACAAAAGGGTCAGAAAACTGTTTTGCTACTGAAAAAAATAAAAAAATTACTTACAGCAGAATTGGACAATTAATATTTTAGGATTCAGTCTAGTCAAAAATAGCCTCTGTGCCTGACAGAGGTTCTGCCACCTTCTTTACTCCATAGCCACAAAATATAACTCAGGGAAAAAGACATAGTATGTCAGACTTCCCCTTCCTCAAAAGCAAAGTCCTTGATAGAAGGACTTCTGTCCCAGCCAGACTCACAAGAATGACGTACAGGGACTGCAGAAACTCTGAATGTGTCTGAGTATCCTGATGATCCTCCCTCGGAGGAACCATGATGGATCAGCTAAAGAAGAAACTGGAGAAGGAGACAGCTCAATGTCCAGATTACACTCCTCCCTAGATACTATGCAGAGAAAAAAAGTGTATACCCTTGAAAGACAGAATAATAGTTTGAATTATAGGTCCTCCTCCCAGGCAACATCAGGGTTAGACAACCGATGTAGAAAACAGAAGCAGATCTGAGAATGGCTTGAGGCTTCACTACAGTAAATTTATGATAAATTTTGGAAAAAATCGTCAAGCCATCCTTGAACCTTCTACTCCTTTCTTCAAATTATTTCAGATATTCTAGCAGGCCAAGGGATAGGACAGTGAGTACATGGGGGTTGGAGACACCAGAGTTAGGTGCACAGCCAACCTGCACCAGAAACAGAGGGTGAAATCTCAAAGACAAGAAGGGTGTTTATCTCCCACATTACATTTGTGAACTAGCTTTTCTGGGAGGCTCCTGCCTCTGCTGTAACACACAAGCCAGCTCGTGGCAGCGCAGCTCATGGCCAGGACTGATCCGGAGGCAGTGGAACTTCACTTTAGCAGCTGTGAGCCAAGAGGGATTTCTCACCAAAGCCATAAAGCAAAGCTGCACAGTGGGACCTGGTGATGCAGATTAAGGAAGGCACAAGGGGCTTCTTGTCGCCCTGCACCCTCCACTACATCAGTTAGAGGCTGGCAAAAAACCTTCCTCGCTGGCTTTCTCATGCTTTCAGCATGCTGCAAGTAGGGGAAGGGCACCTTGGCTTGCAGTATCATATGCCCAGCCTCCTCTCTCATCTCATTCAGGTAATGAAGCTTGTAAAGGACTATCGGCAGCGAGTCAGGGCTAAGTGAACGTGAACTCTGTAACGGTGGAAGAATTTGGACACGGATGTCTGTCGCTGGGCGTTGTGGGTCGGGGAGAGTGAATCCTGAATGATTCCTACCAGTTTCAGTGTGAATTCAACAGAAGACACAATCCTTTTGAAAGGCAGCCCAAGACACACACAATACCCCGTGTGAACGGCCTTGGTATCGGACACACCACACCTCCACTCTAACCCAGGAACTGGCTACCGAGGCGTGCAGCGTTGGCAACGCGTGTTTTGCTTAATACGTGTACTGATTTCACAGGAATATTAAGGAACAAAGGAAAAACAAATACATACACACATTCATGCACAGATGGAAAATATGACAAATTTAATCCTGCAAAGTGAAGAAAGAGTTGGATCTTGTCAGTGACTTCATACTTACTGTGGAGCACAGAATATTTAATTTCTACATCCTATTCCAGCAAAGTTGCTCTGATTTTCGGGAGTTTGGCTTTCACAATTGGACAGACGCGATTATGAATGATTTGCATGAGGGACTTTCCCAAGCATGCTTTATAAGCTCGCTAAGACTTCTGAAATTGTGTCAGTCTTTTCTGTCTCACAGTAAAACTTTAAGATTTCTTTCCCAAGGACTTGGAACTGTGTGCACAGTATTTTGCTATTAAGTGAAAACCTTTTCTATAAAAAACATGCCAAAATCAGAGTCTCTGTATCCCTGTATCTTCTCCTGCCTCATCTTTCTAGTGTCTTTCTCCCACAATTTTAATGTTATAAGTTCTGCAAACAACTGTTCTTTGGGCAAAAATTAGGAAATGTTCTTTCCAGGCATTTAGCACTGAATCTTTATCTGTGTCTATGAGCCCACTGAGAGTTTCGCATAAATTCCAATTGCTTTTCCACTCCACTCTTTTTTTCCAGTCTTGAAGATTGTTGTTGCATAAAGGACTGTAGGGATATGTTTTATTTTATTTTATATTTATTTTTTCTGCTATATAAATTATCTATTTCTACTTGGTACTCTTTTCCTTTCAGTGATTTACTTTCCTGTGAAGGAGTGGGAAGGAAAAAGCAAGTTTCAAATATGCAAGTAAATACCTAGATAACTGCAGGAATAGTCCAGTAATTACGCACCACGAGATGGAAATTAGAAATAAAGAGAACAGTATGCAGATAATAAAAACTGTCTCGTTTGACACATAAGGAGGCTGCTGTGACCTCAGACCTGTGGTCACAGAAGCCAAAATCAGTTAAAACCTGCAGAGAACATTACAGATACTATTTAAGACTTACACTGAGATCCCCACATTAGAATCTCTGCTATTAGTTTCGTTCTTGATTGATGTTTGAATGTTTAACTTGATTTTGGCTTTTGGTTTTTTTTTAAATGAACACTAACTAATGGTTTCATTACAGTCTTAAGGATGGCTTTGTTTCATGTGCAAAGCAAACATTTAGTGAAAGGTGCGATTAAAGCCAAACAAGTAAATGTTTTACAGAGACAGCTTAGAAGCTAGAGCACAACAAAACAAGCAGATATTTAAATGCTGAAAATCTAACCCGCGTGCAGAGATGCCCGTCTTGACTCCCCATCTTCCCCCCCCCCCATCTTTTTGCTTGCAACTTTATTCAAAACCACAAAGAAATATATTGGGAGCAATGTTTTCAGCCCCAAAGCAAGTTCTGGTGCCCAGTTTTTCAAGAGGATGTTACTAGCAGTGAGCAGGCTAAACAGAGTTTACTCAAACTGCCTTCAGCAAGTACAGCAGAGTGTAAAAAAGGGGTAAGGGGGAAAATCTCTATCTTAGACTCTTAGCAACTGCTGAAAGAGCAGAGCATACTTCTACCTCAAGTGTTTACCCAATAATTCACCAGGAAGTGGATAGAAATTATGACCTCTCAAATGGACATTTATGCCCAGACATCAAGCTACCCGAGGGAGGGAAGATTTCTAATCCACTTCGTAGAGGAGTATGCAGTCACTGTTCAAGGTGCAAAGCCAGGAGGGCAGAATACAGAGGGACGCATCAGACCTGCACTCTTCTCTGGCTGTTTTGGTCTGTCCCAAAGCAAGGGGACATTTTGCCAGCACAGCACCTCCCACAACACGGGGTACACCTCCAGAGCCTGGCGCTCAACCCCAGGGAGCGGCCGAGGGGCTGGCAGGGTTTCGCGGCGGGCACGCTCCCGGCACCAGGTGGTGGCTGAGCGCAGGCCAGGTACCAGCCCCGAGCCGAGCCATCTGTGCGGTGAAGATACGCCCATTGTACGGGAGCAGCGACCCAGGCGTGATCTCTCCCTGTAGGAAAACTACCCTCAAGATAAAAGGGTGGTTTTCTGCTAACGGGGAAAGTAATCACTGGGAGCAAAACCGTAACAAAGCTATTTACCGCGCTTTTAAATCTAAGGGGTTTTCCTCTCTCCTCAAAAAAGTTTCCAAAAAATCCTCACTGTTCCTATCTGTAAGTGATACTTTATGGCGAGGAGGGAAAACACAGGACAGGCAGTAAATCAGCCTACTAACTGATTCAGAGTCCATTACCAAATGTTTTTCATTACAAGTATGGCTTCACTAATTTCTGCAATGCGTTGTAGGCTATTTCTGGAAGCTTTAAAAATGCATGATGTTTCTGCATTTTAATACTTAACAGTATAGTTATTTCAGTTTATTAAACAAAAAAAGGGGGAATCTGCTTAACTGCAACTGACTTTCATGTCACAAAAGGACTAAGCCAGTGCAAAAGCAGCCAGGCAGGAACCCTATTTAAGTCCAGCATGAAGAAAACCTTTCCAACCTCTTACACCAATTAGGATAATCTGGGTCTTTTGATGTTAAAATCCCCAAGAATCATATGGAAATCATAAAAAGCACAGTATTTAAAACAGATTCAGAATGCAGATAAAATCATTTTTCCTTCTTAACATTTCCACGAGAGCTGGGGGCACCATCAGCTAACAAATTCTTTGTACAGCTTATGTCACTTGTACCGTAGCGTTTGCTTTTGGCCAGGGGAGACGAGGGAGGCCGTCTCTAAAAGGAGCAAAACATAAAAGAACCGAGCACCTGGGAGGCGAAGCTGGGCTGCACGCTGGAGCGGGGCCCAGCGAGCACCGGGGCGAGCGGCGAGGCCAGCCCCAGGCCCTGTACGCAAGCTGCTCCCAACCAGGGGAAAGGAGACCAACCAGCTACACAACACCATCCGCTGGCCAACTTCTGGAGTCTAAGCCCAGCCCAAAGGCGAAGCCTTTGGCGGGCTTTGTACAGGCTTCACTAAACGAATGGCATCCTTCACGAACATCGACACAAGCTACAGGCGTTGAAATAACATGCTTGAATCTGCGCAATGAGCTATCTTAAGGTGAAAAGCACTTAAGCCTTGTATTTCTTCTTTATATTGGACTATTTCTGAAGCATCCAAATTTCTCAAAGCGTCCTGCTTCCAAGGAAACTCACGGAAAGAATTCTGTTTGCCTTGACAATTCAAAAAAAGCCCATGGGCAGGAACACAAGGGATGTTTTGCTGGATGCAGAACTGCAGAGCTGGAAGGATGTTTCATTTTCTTTAAATAACATTCTGATCAACAGTACTTCGCTGTGAAATCTGACACAGCAAGGAACCTTTGCCAAAACCATATACATGTACATATACATGGAGAGAGGCAGAGAAGGTAATTTTACAATGTTCTTCCAGACCATAACATTGTATTTTCTGTAATGGGAGAGGTTAAACACACCTTCTTGTGCAATACGAAGCATCAGTGTAGCCTCCCTATGGAACTAGTTACACGCTCCCACTACACGTGCATAAGACGTGGTACAACACGGTTCGCTAGAGGCAAGGGGACAAAGAGGTGAAAAGACTGGGACGGGGGGGGCACACACACGACGCAAGAACCTTACATTGGCATTTGAATAAATTGAAAAGTAAGCAAAACTGTTCATGTTTATACAAGCAACTTCACTGTACTTTAGCAGAGGACAAGGGTATGAAACTATGTCCTTATAAAGTAACGCTCATCTTTTACTTATCTAACAAAGAGAAACACAGGAGAGGGTCAGAGGCTGCTGAAGGAAAAATATCCAAGTGTTAAGGCCAGAGAAATGGAAAACAAAGTTTAACACAGACAGAAGTACTTGCAGATAGAGCGCAAAAACCCCCTAAATACTGCTTGTTTTTCTATAAAAACAAACATTGAATATTGTTGTCAGTGGTATGCACACCTTTGTGAGAACCCGATATTTAAATTGTCAGTTTGACAAGCAATAAAAATTATATTAAACAAAGATTAGCGTTACAGTTCTAGTACAGCTATAAAAAGAAAATTGGTAGTGGTGTTACATACGAATGTGAAATCAGCCTTTCTAATTAATCATCCCGATTCTCAGTTATGTGTTATGAAATTCTCATGCAGATTTGGAATTTCCTTTTATGTCTTATGGTAATACTAGAACTATAATTAATTACAACTTCCATGATTTCACAGTGCCTGAACGGCTTGCTATTCCTAGCATTTGTAGGAAACAAGCCGTGCAGTTCCTGACACAAATATTATTCCTTATTAGTTTTGCAGCTGAATAATATTCAGCCTGTAACAGAATCCTCCTAGGACTGAGAAGTACTCTTGTGCACACGGATACACGCACAAAAACAACAACTAAAAGCTAAAAGCAAACTTGCCGAGAACTTCTGGGTCAGCTTTTGACATCACCCATAGGAATGAAATCAGACACCAACCAATCAGGCACCATGAGGCTGGCAGCACAAAATAAACAAAAGCTGGGCCCAGGGCTCTGCAGCGAGGGAGGGAAGTGGAAGAGACTATTGTTCCCAAAGCTTTTAAATGATGTTGCTTTATTTGTTTCTTTTGACAATGCCTGAACTGAATCTTTAAAAAGGGAAAGGGCCCTCCCCCCCCGGATCTGGTAAAACAGAGTTGGGGGGTTCTTTTTCTTGTTCCCTTTAACAATGTTTTGTGAGCCCTGCGAAGCGAACGGCACTATGCCGGCGCGGCGTGTGGGAAGGCAGCGTTCTTCCCAGCATCTCCACGGAGGCTCAGCACCGACGCTCGGTGCCAGATTTTCTGAAAAGCTGGGCAGGCTGGGTGCTAAGCTCTTTTCAAAATCTGACCCTTATTTAGGTGCCTTCCAGGAAGCTGAGGTCTTTAGAAATCTGGCACCGAGTGCAGACACTGGGCACTTTGGGAAGCTGGGGCAAGAACCGTGCGATGAAACCACCCACCGATCTGTGTGCTCTCCCCAGAGGAAAGGCGTCGGGGCTTTTGGTCTTCCTGCGCTGCTCATTGCTGAACCTGCCCAAGCCGAAACTCCTGCGTGAGACCGTACTACTTATTCGCACAAGTGGGCTGAGGAGGACAATACCCCACGCAGCGTCAGAGCCGCGGATAGCGTACAGCCGATGATTCACTTCTTGGACACTCTAACCTGTCACCGAACTCAAAAGATTTAGGATTAGGCCCAGAGTTCACCAAAAAGCACACATGGTGTGTTTTTTCAAATTTCAGCTCAGCCGAACAAAGCTAGCTGAATGATTTCAACCCTCTCTGTGCTTCCCTAAGGAAAAAAAAGCAACGTATGTCTACAGTTTGGACTGGACTTGCTGCCCCTTCCCCATTTCTATCCATGCCACATAGTCAAGCGTATAGGGACAAGCAAATGCATTCCAGAAGTAAAAGATAAACTCTCAGATCCTGGAGTTGTACAGGTAAAGAGTATCAGTCATTCTTACATCTTTAATAAAATAGACCTTTTTCTACTCTTGCCAAGAAAATTAGTCCTAAGGTGCACACAAATAATTACATATTGTGGAACAGTAAATTATTACAAATGCCATTGAATTCAGGCAGCCCCAAGTCTGGGCCAGATTTTCAAATGTTTTGCAGATGTTTATGGTTTGCTGCAGAACTTTTGTCAAGTTACCCACACAACACAGCATTTACTGAACGATTTTGGCACATGGTAATTCATTTTCTTTGCGCAGGTGTTGCATTCCAGAAATATTTTGTCTTCTTATAGAAGACTGCTGGAATTCTACTTTAAAAAATCATCATGAAAGAAACCAGATCCTCTCATCTGAGAGAGAAAAAAAAACACACCCCAAACTCACTTGATTTCACTTTTCTTTCTTCTCAGGTTAAAAAAACCCCAACCCTTACAGGTAAAAATCTATTCAAAATATGTTACGCATGTCTGGTATTTCTGCAAAACTCACGAACTGGAAAGCACAGTCCACTGCAGGGTGAAGCCCCAGGTTGCCTCCGATACAGGTGCTGGGGCATCGCGTCCCAGGTAGCGTTTCAGTGGTTGATGTTACTTACTGGAAGCTCACGGTTGGTGAGATTACTAAGGCCCAGCCCGTGATTGCAGTGGAGAGTCATGGAAGGCAACTGTCCAGCAAGCCCCGGGCAGAGCCACAGCAGAGCCCTTGCAGGCTCCCCGGCAGAGCCGGATCCCTCAGCATCCCCACGTGCGTCCGTCACCGTCCCCCTCCACCTCACCACAAAGGCACCAGTTGCACCCACAACGCTCGCTTTTGTCCTGAGCTTTTCTTCCACACTGCGTGGGGTAGGAAGCAAAACACAAAACGGGGTTGTGCAGCACTTCGGACCTTTCCTTGACTGGTAAGTTGCCTGGAGGCGAAGCGAAATGAAACCCTTGGGATATAACAACTTTCCCTTTTAAGCATATGGAAATTAAACATTAAGCCTAAAAAATTTTCCAGGAGCAGATATGAATCCAGATATAATATCACTTTGTAGATATGGAAAAATACAACCAGCTATCTTTGACTTCCTAGACATGCAAGCCACTAAGTTTTCCTTCAGGGTAGGAAAGCAGAGATGAAAATGCCAAAGGACTGTTAACCTTTAGAGACACATTTTAAGAGATAACATGACTGAACTCAGATAAATCTGAATTAAATTTAATCAACCTCCCACTCCCTAGCTACACCATCAGAGGAGAAAAATCTGCAATTAGGAAACAAACAGAAGGAAATTCAGACATCTTAAACTGAGCAAGCTCCCATCTCTGCTGTGCAACTTCCCTGATGATGCTAAATACTGCGGTTCCCACGTGCAGTGTTAAGAGACTTGCTGTCTTAGCAGTCCTCTTACTGCTAGTGGGAAAAATCAGTGGACGAGAACACGTAAATAATGTTCTGGAGTGCATATTATCTAGACTTGGCTGTTGTTCTCTCATTTAGAGCAAAATGAATCTAAATTTATAATTTAAATACTTTGTGTCAAATCCTTAAATCGCCCTTCTCGTTCTGTCAATGGAGGTGTTAACATCTATGTGCCAGCTATGACCCACTAACTCATGCGCTCCAATGTAGTGGCTAAGAATATATAATCCTTTAATCTTTTGTTCTGTGACTCCACCTACAACTCCCTAGCACTAATTTAAGAATACAGACTATGATGCTTCTAATGAGCAAAACATTAAAGTAAGATTGACTGTCACAGGCAGCAATCTGTTGCCAAAAATGTCATGAAAGTTAGATAGGTGTGAAGGTACGTAAAACAGGAATCATAATTTTAAAGTGACAGATGAGGAGCGTTCCAGCATCAATAGGAAAGCCTATATTAAAAAGAAGTTTAAATATGTATTATTTAAATACAGCTCCTTCTATTGAGTGCATTTTTGTCTTTCTGAATAAAATCATTGAGTTACGATAACCTATATAACATTTTATGGTATTCTAAACTTTAAAAAAAAAGTTCACATGATTTTACGTTATATTGAAGCTGTATGTGTGTCACTATTCAATCTGTTAATTTTTCTGGAGAAAGCCAAACTATTGAATGGATAGCTTTCACTGCCCAGGCATCTAAAACAGTTTGTTGAAGTTTTACTCTGGTTTTTTTTCAACAGTATTTTTTTCTGCAAGTTACAGCAACAGTTTTCTTCATTTTCAGTTAGTTCAGTTTATAATTAATTCATCGTAAGTTAGGAAAACAATTAGGAGTTCAGAAAGCAGGAAAGCTTGTTTTCCTCTTTCCATTCATTAACAAAATTGAGATGTACAATGATAGACTACTTAAGTAGTTCAAAAAACTTGCTGTCCAGAAACAATCAGCACACCACACTTAGCTGTAGATATTAGTTTTGTGCAGCGAATCAGTTCTAAAAGCACAGCATGTTCAAAGCAAAACATACAAATTTTTGCCTCATACGTGAGAACATCAAAC
The DNA here is from genome assembly GCF_000687285.1 of Phaethon lepturus. Taxonomy (NCBI): domain Eukaryota; kingdom Metazoa; phylum Chordata; class Aves; order Phaethontiformes; family Phaethontidae; genus Phaethon; species Phaethon lepturus. The sequence goes on along the minus strand of NW_010560357.1, from coordinate 3,386 downwards.
ATAGTTAAACCACTAAAGCAGTCCTGAAATGTCACTTTTGTGTATTTTAATTGAATTCAAATGACAACATTTTGCTACACATGAATCACATGAGATTAATAAGATCTATTATTTCTAGTAAGAAATATGATTTTCTATTTCCTAGCGTAAGAAGAACAGAAAAATTTAGAATGTGGGTAAATGTATATAAGCAGTACGCATGTATTTAGAGACAACTAATTGCGTACAACAAACAGCTCTGGTTAGCTAATGATATTGACCAATAAAACTGAGCCTTTGTGTAAGAAAGTAACTGGAAAGCAAAAATGCAAAACAAGATTATACTTAATTATTTAAATCAAAGTGCTCTGCTGGTTGATTTAAATTGTGATTAAAATCAGGGATTTAAATTAATCCACTCTGGATTGCATAAACATCACCTTAATAAGAGGAAGCAGTAGCTTCATCGCCCAAGAAGTCATTCAGGAAAAGCACTGTGACAGAGTGCAAAGAAGGACTGAGGAAGTTCATTAACGGATATCCCTCTGTTGCCCAAACTCTCCGGTTTCTCCCACAGAGAGAGAATGCAAACGCCTGAGTGGGAGGAAGTGTTTACAAGAGTGCGCATGCATAAAAACATGCAGAGGTACTACGAGGTAAAATAATGATAATTTTTCATTAAAAGCAGGATTTGTCTCCTCAAACCTAAAGTAGATTACTCATGCATTCCAGTTGTTCTCACTTGGTTTATTACTAGGGTCCCTAGAATAGTTCATGTTCATACTTTTCCCCCATTAGCGGGAACATGGAGCATACTCCCTGTTTACCTGATACTGGCACTAACTAATGTGTCATTTAAGTAGAAAGCAATACTAAATACTATACTGAAATGTATTCAGCTCTGCACTCAGATACTCACATCCAACTTCTGATCCAGCTTCTACCAAATCCTGGACTCTACATTTCTTCCTAGATAGCAGGGAGATGAATAGCACAAACCGAGCAGTACAACCCACTGCTGAAGGAGGTCTACTCCAACTTAGCTAGAAGTTCAATGCATGGCCAAGGTGATCAAAATACCAGTAAAATGACAATGGGGCATAAACTAAGGTACTTGACAACGCAATCTACAGCATATTTACTCCAACGGTGCTTTAAGACCTTATATGAGAACATCCTCTCAAATAATATGGTTTATTTTTCAGCAGAGGTCCAATTACAATTAAAATAAATGAAAGCAGGTAAGCCTTTCTTCTTTCTGCTTTGCAGCTTGATTGTGAAGGACAAACTACTCTGGTTGAGCCCACTTCTAACAGAAACTACTTTTCTTTTTTGATTTTACAAGAAAGTGTTTTACAATCCAGAGAGGATGAGTCATCAGAAAATCCTTGTCTAGTTGCCAAAAACCTGCCCCTCTTCATTATGAACATAAAGATAAAAGCTCTTACAGTACATTAGCTGGCATACGCCTACACAGACAGTACAAATAAATTAATTGTGCCTAGCCTCAAACATCCAAAGAGGTGTAGTAGGAGCTCAGTCCATCTTGTTTCATTAACAAATTAAAATGTAATAGAGCATCAACAGTTCTCTTATGAACATAAGCTTGGCTGCTGTGCAGAAAGGTTTTGCAGGTATCACGCTTTCTTACATACATACATTGTAATTCTTCTAACATTTACATTAGTTTGCATACAATACATAAATACCAACAAAAATGGTAAATGCTGGGGGAAAAAAAAATATGTAAATGCTGGAGTAAGCCTGTTGGCTATCCTACAGAACTATTCAGAAACTGCATAGGCTTTTGGAACCCAAGACTGGCATAGTGATGTTTACTAAAAAGGGAACTTGGGGTATGACAGTATTTGACACATACAAAATTGACAAATTGTTTTGCATCTGACAAGAAAGGCAAGTATATTTGGAAGTTTGAGCCGACTGTGTCCGGTCTGGCATATTCGGGTTCATTTGAACTATTTGCACTACTTGCAAACATCAAGGCTATTTCATAAAAATATATACACACATGTATTTTACAACTCAGCCGATGAGAATGAAGATCAAAAGGAAAGTCACTGTATAAAGTACTGTACATGGACTAGGGGCCAGAATTACTGGAAATAATCAACATTTACCATCAAACCCCCGCTACAGACAAACTGTTTTCCTTCTGGAATGCTCACAATCTTTAGCATGAGAAAGTTATACACAACCAACTTGAAAAACAAGTTTAACTCCACTTAGCCACAAGCTAAGATTACACCCTCAAACACACCTTTCTAAGATTTCTTATGAGAGGTTTGTTTGTGCAATCCAGTTAAGGGCAATTTGTTAAAATTGCTCTGTGATTTTCTTTATCCTTTAACTGCATAATTTAAGCAACCTGCATTTTATAAGTTCAAAGAATTTTTTTTGTAATTACACATTTCTGTCTGTTTTTATCTCCTGAAAAATGAAAAGCTGTAGAGAAAGAAGACAGGAAAAAAAATGAATGAAGAGGGAGACTGAGCTCGATCTATCATAGAAAGCAACTTCTTAATGACGACAGAGAGTGAGTTAACCTAAAATACGATGGTTCAAAACTACCTGCAGTCTGTTCCTGCTGCTCTACCGTTTTGGCCTCTAACTCCAGGGCTGGGAGAAGCCAGAGCAAAAAGCAAGGTGCTGACTCCTCCGGAAGACAAGCAGTACCGCTGATACCCGAAGGCCAGCAGCTCCCACCTGTCCGAAGCCTCAGTGGCCCCTCTACAGGGAATTTCGCCCCTTGTGTTTTGGACAATCGTGCGCTCAGGCGGCTGGTAAGATGCCTGCCCCGGTGCAGCAGGGCATCACCGCGGCTGTGACGTTCCGGCTAGCTCTTGGCCAGGGCTTCCTTCCGCCTCCCTCCCTCCTTAAGTTCTGCTTTGTATCTTCAACCAGAGACAGTATTTTTCTTCTTTTCCTACCTCAGGAAAGCACACTGCTGCGATCTGATGTCAGTAGGTGTTACACGCATTACGCTTGTGGACACAGCCTCAGCGGCTCCCAAACAAGCTCCAGACCCCGTCTGCAGAGGCCAGCGTTTCTCCGGAGGGCCGGAGCGGCGTGACCAAAGCCGCGGATGTGCGCCTTACGGCGGACTGTGGCTCACTACTCCCACTGCACATGTGGGGGTTTTTTTTGTTCCAGAGATCGGTTTTGACAGGCACCGAGGCCAGTGCAGACGTACTGGCCCGGACTCGTGACATCACCTGATTAATAAACCCAAGGTGCGGGCAGCCAGCCCGCGGGAGAACGGCAGCCACGCATCAGATAACGCAGCGCTAAGTCACTGCTCCACACAGCGCTTCAGTCAATAAACAACTTTCTGGCAATCCCGCTGTGCTAACGTCGGTTTATACGGCCCCTTCTGCATGCCCCGAAGG
>NW_010560356.1:0-263 GCF_000687285.1 Phaethon lepturus | reverse complement strand
GGCCCCCGGGAAATAACTCCCCCCGCCGCGATAACGACGTACGACGCCGGGTAATGACGGGGGCCCAGAGCAGACGGTTCTCACCCTCCTCCTCCTCCTCCCGTCCCCTCCCCAGCCCAGGTCTGGCTTCATTCGGACTCCAGGCACGTTGCTGCCGGAGCAATCCCCTACAGAGCTCATTACTGGAGAGCCGATCTGCTTCCAGCCCCTCCACCACGGTGCCAGCCCGATGCTAATTCCCACCTGCCGGAGCCGGCCGGCTC
>NW_010560355.1:0-7477 GCF_000687285.1 Phaethon lepturus | reverse complement strand
AAATGTCGGTTCTGACCCACGGGGAACGCTGAAGGCGTCCCGGTCTGGTCAGCAAGCCTTGTACGGGGTGGGTGAGCTGTCTGTTACTTATAACCAAATAAAATTAAGGTACAAATTGAATATTCGCTTTCTCTGTTATCTGTTCGATACCGTGAAGAGGCGTGTATGTGTATAAGACATGTCTATGGTTAATTTTAACAGTGTTGTGAACTCCCTAGCTTTTTGTAGGCTATAGGTTCAGCAAATGGGTAATACGTCTTCCACTTCTTCACATCAAAATGTGTAAATGTCATAGTATTGGGGGAGGCATATTTAACATGCACATACTCCTCAAAACCGAGGTGTGGTTCTCTGCTCTTAATATAAGGTCCAATACTCCAGTTTGAGTACAGACTGGTAAAGTATGTTGGGCTTCATCTTATTTTTATGTTTGTTGACTGGTATGGCAGTAAATATGCTTAGTATTTATTCTTGAATCTAATTATATGTGTGTAGGTTAAAACATTCCTGTAATACTGATGGTATTTGATGATAATTCCGCACTAAATAGTTCGCTTTTACTTCAGTCATTCTGATTATAACAGAATGTAAAAAGCCTGCATGGAAAAATCTGGTCTAAAAAAATGATCAAATAACTTATATAATCCATTAATTCAGCTTGTCCTTGGAGATAGAACCGTATTTATTCCAACAAAAATACCTATAGTTACAAGATTGTCCTGGTAATAAGTTCAAAAGCAAATTATTAAAATCTTGATTTGTGAGAGAAATGCAATTTTTTGCTTTGGTTAAAATAACTCATGTTGTCCTACACTATAAATCTTCTGCCAGCTCTGCGGAATGTCAGCAGCAGCACAAGCATGAAACTTCAGAGTTTAGCAAGGTGACAGGTTTAGGTATCTTTAGTAAATAATGGTAGCTGACAAGAATCCGTTGTGGAGTTTCTGTTTCCTTAACTGTGGAAGGCAGTAAGTTTCATCCATTCTTTACAGGGTATAAGTATATAGTCTGTTGATTCATAGAGTTTTAGGACCAATATGTGGTAAAATGCATCTTTTTGCATTCTTGTTTCAGACAGTCGGGTCATCCCCTTGTATGACACATCCTGTTTTAAAGGAAAAACCTGATCAGTTTTTCAAAGCTCTGTCTGATAGAACCCTGACCAATGGTACATGTTTTTGCGGTCCTGAGATTGCTCAACATCACCTGTTTCTGTTATTAAGGGATTGATTAAGAAAATTTTTAGGATTTTCACTGCAAGAAAGCTGTAGGGTAAAGGAAATAAAAATCAGAAAGGTGTTAGCAACAGCAGCTTAGCAGCACAGAGCATATGAAAGTCTGTAAGTTGTCTTTCCAAAAATTAGGCTATTTGTAATACTGAAATTCCATTTACATGTCAGTGAGACATCTGTTATTGGGGAAGAAAAAGATGATGAAACCAGTCTCCTGGTTCTTTAAGCTGTCCTGCTTTTCATCAGTTCACATGACACTGCTCATTATTTTTCTTTTGAACAAAATTACCAAAAATAAATATTGTCGTTTCTGGGTTTCCTTTTGGTTTCTTTAAAGTTTATATTCAAACATTAGAATTTTGCTCTAAGTATTAATATCTTTGTGTTTCTACTGAACTGTGTAATAAAGCCTACATTGTAAAGATAAATGCAAAGCCTTATTGTGGTGGCAGCTAAAATGAGCATAGCACACCTAAATCTGGGTGGCACAGCTGGCGTGTTTTATTCTATTTGTAGACCACACATACAACAGAAAGCAGAGTGTTGGTGGGGACAAGGAAGTCATATTTAATGATCACTTCAGGTGGCTGCAACTGAAATAAGCTAGTCTCTTCCCAAATACTGAAGATCTCAGTGCAAGCAACGCCGTTTACTTCAGGCTAATTTGGATAATGGACAAAAATGTTTAAGGCTCTTTAAGTTGGGGAAGATGACTGTAATGAAAAATAGGAAGAGGATGCACTGAAGAGCATTGCAACCTACTGATTCTTGCTACAGTGGCAAGGGGAGCATGGTCTGATTCAAACAGCAGGAAAAGAAAATCATTGGCATTTCAGCATTATGTGGAATATAAAGGCCTGAGAGCATCATGGCTGCTGGAGAAGGAGGTTCCTTTACAGTACTACCAGTCTGTATGGTACAATGTAGGTCAGGGTCACAGAGAAAGGAGTTGCTGCCAATTGCTGCCAATACAATGATGCCAGATTTTTTGAACGATAGTTAACCTGCAAAAGAATGTGGAAACAGAAATTAAGTTCAGTTTTGTGATCAGGGCAGTAGCTGCTGAGCAGACCCATGTGTATCTCGAAATATAAGCTGGTAAGCAGCGGCGTAACTTCAATATGATTGGCATACTCCCCAGGTACATTTACTTCTTTCTTGCCTGTTATCTGTGTTTAGCTATTTCTGTATTAAACTGTCTCTATTTTCTTACCTGTACTTGGATTGACAGCTTCTCCTGACAACTGGAATTTATTTTTCTTTGAAAAATGCAGATTATTCACGTCATGTAAGAGAAAGATCTTACTTCAGTCAAGGCACCTGCTTTTTAACACTGCTGCTTTTTATGACTTGTGAGATGCCATTATGATGTGAAACTTTGTGAAACTGAGAACATTAGAATAAAGGTATGGCTTATAGCCAGGATTTAAATATCAACATATATCATCTAGCAAGTTGCCTAATTCTGGGTAAGAAGATGGTGACAGTAAGGGAAAATTCTGTCAGTGTTGTCTCTGCTTATGTTCTGTTTACTGCAAACGTGAGCAAAGAAACATTTCTCTTTGAGAAACTCTCTTTTGAGGATCCAGCCAGTAACATTACATTTTTATTTCTCCAGAAGAATTTGCACAAATGGAAAAAGAAGGTACATAGCATTTTTTTGTGTCAAGTGTTTTATGAAGAAACAAGGCTGCAAAGTGATCTAAGTTCCCTTTCTCCTGTTTTACCAACTCAGAAATGAAACTTAAACCTAGGAGTGACTTTTAAATTTTTTTTTTTAAGGAAAGTTCAGTATTCTCATTGCTAATCCATTTTCATTGCTAATCTATTTAATACATCAGTAGGAGTAATGGAAAATTACACTTATTTTTCTGAGATTTAGTCTAGTAAATATATAAATTTTTTTGTTTAGAACAAGTTTTAATAAATCACTTAGATTTTACTGGATACAGTCGAGATCTATGCTAGCAAGAGCACTGAACTTGACGGCATGTCAGCTTCCTTTAAGGAGCTCCACTGGCTACATTATCTTCTAGCTGGTGATGTTGTAGAAAGGTGGGATATGAGCAAACATGAACAGCCGTTGTGTGTTGCCGGCAGGTACTGAGATCATCACCATTCTCCTGTTGGTGTGAACCTCCAGATGATGTTCTTACAACGTAATCAGATAACAGTTACTCCTTACTTAAGTTATAAACCGCTGGTGTATTTTGCCAAGGATGCAAACTTACCATTATAAAAGATACTGAGAAAACTCCCATGGACTTAACTCAGTTACAGGTCAAGCATCAAAGGTACACCCCCTACAAATAAGCAGGTGACCACACTTCAGCAGGGCTTTGTCATCCATGACTACCCTGGGATACAAAGTTGTCTTTAATGATGGGTGTGATGCTGCAATACTCCATCATGCAGTAGCATTCTTTGTACGGATACAGCTGCCGGTGAAGAACTGACCGATAATTGACTCTCTTAAAAACAAAGGTGTTTGGAAATGTGTGTCTTAGCAGAAAAAATCCCCTGGTAGGTGGCATATAGACATTCCAGCATTTCCCCAACCCCAGCTTGCAAACTCCTTCAAAACAATACACAGCAGTAGCTGTTCTGCCCAGAAGCATGTACCCAACCTGTGCTGTCGTTACCCCCACTCTTTGTGGCTGGGCCTGCAGGCCCTCAGCCTTGTGCCCAGGTACAGCAACCAACCGGCTGTGGACCCACCACCACCAGGTCAGGTGGCAGGAAGAAGACCAAAGCGTGGTGAGAGTATCTGAAGCCCGAGTGAAATGAGAGGGAAGCATGGCTTTATGACTGATTGTAGGGCTGGAGTGATGCAGGGATGATGCAGGACCACCATTTGGGATGCATGCGTGTGCGACAGGAGGATGGGGATGAGGAGATGGGGAGTGTACGCGTGCTTTCTACTCTATCGTATAGAAGACCCCCCAACAGCTGGTGCCATCTGAGCCAGCTAGGTTTGGAAAACCGTTGTCTATTCCAAGTTGCATTGTTTTTTTCACTTCTGGTTTTGCATTGCCTTCACTGGCACCTGGTTTGATACAATTTTCTTAATGTCCTGACTGGAAAGATCTTGTTCTACTTCTTGTTCTAAAGGCATAGTTAGACTTCATGACCTTGTATACAGTAGGTTTGTTTGTTGCAGGAATTCAAACCATAGCATCTACCAATAAGCTGGAGCAGTACTATTGACAATACTTAATTGGATAAGATAGCTTAAAAAAATCAGTTTACCAACATCTCGTCTGGTAGTACGCCAATGAGTTAAAACCATGTAAACTTTCTTGATAAAATGCCTTTTTTTTCTTTTTTTTTTCCCCTTCTTTTTTGCCCCCCCAAAAAAGGCAATGGAATTGCTGACGTAATAGATGAAAAAGAATATTTGATTAGTTTTGGTACTCATATGCTGAAGTAGGCTGCTGGTAATTCATCCAAAAAGATGAAAACTTAAAATGATCTAAGTGTTTGGTCTGTACCTACCAAACATACTGGCACTTTTGGAAACCTTACTTTTGTGTGTCTCCTCAGGCATTTTCTCCTGCATGTGAGAAAATATTTTTGGGTAATTCTTTTGTCCATGCTTACCAAGAATGTATGAAGCTGCAAAATAAATAGTTGTATCACTCATAAATAGGTATATTTGTGCAGGTTGGGGTGTTACCTCCATTGCTGCTAGCTCGATTTGTGTGGCCAGATTTGGCAATGAAGGAAGGTCCTACTTCATGCCACATGAGCTGTTAAGGTGAAGCCTGGACTCTTTTTTTATAGTTTCCATTAAAAATGAAGTAGTGGTTTCTTCTTGAGTAGTTAGCAGTTCTGGAGATACAGCCAGAAGAAGAAACATCTTCTTCTCTTAAACAAAAAACCAAAAAAACAACACCCCAAGCCCAATTAACCACAGACTTCAGTAAAGGAAGAACGGAAGAACGTCCAATTCCCTTCGCGGGAGCTGCCATGAACAGAAAGATGGGCGTGAAACCTATCTAATACCAAAACTGTTGTCTTACTGACTCTACAACCAGACAATGTACAGAATGGTTAATGGCGCTACCTGTTTTTTTATCATTGCTTACATTTCTCCTCCGTAGCGTGCAAGTTGACAGAAACAGAGGCACAGCACTTCATGGAACCTTCTGAAATTAAACAATGGAAAGGATGGTTATGGTTTTCAAAAGCAATATTTTGAGAACCAGAAAAGACCTGACTTCCTCCTGTGGATGAGCAGCTCTTCTAGTGACAGGTTATCTATAACGCATGATTTCACTACCAGAAAGCAATTTCATGTGATAGCAAAGACCTACTGTACTTGTGGGGAACTGCATAACATTTTTTACTCTGATTTCCCTTCTTTTATATGGGAGGTATAATGAGGTGGAGCTGCGAGAGCCCACGTCAATGTGTGCAAAGAGCATGTAAGTGTTTCTTGTCTGTCCTGCAGTGGTCTAAACAGCATAGAAAACTAACAAACTGCTGTTTATTTCATGGCTATTTCACGGCATCTCAAGGAGAGCATGCTTTATGTTAATCTCTAAGATAAAATTCTGAAAAGCAAATAGGAGAGATTCAGCTCCACAGTCCACCAGTTTCTTCTAAAAGGAGAGAGAGTAAGTATACTAGAAAGGCCAAGACACTGAAATAAATATTTCAGCTGGATTTTTGATGCGTAGCTTTCAACAGTGCCGAGGCCCTTGACTCCAAGTAGAGTAGGTAAGAAATGCATACCATTGATGCAGGGAAGATATCAAACACTGGGTGTCACAAGTCAGGCTCTCAAAAATGGATGTGTCCATTTAAATTACAGGGACCTATTAAAAAAAGGTTGCATTTTTCTTGTTTCTTTCCACTGTTGATACAAGTGTGATTGGAGCTGCCCGTCAGAAGGCAGGTTGCACACTTTGAGTTCCTTGTAGAGCAGTAACACATCTATTAAAACCACAGTCAGTTCGTGCACTGAAGAGTGAGGGCAGTGACCATCTCTCAACAGACACGTGCAAGTGCAGACAAGAATAAAGGTGGTGTGAAGCAGTGTCTTGCCACAGCCAGTATCTCTGACACTCAAGAGTTTTCCGGTCACAAACACACATGCCAGATCACACCTACACATCAGTAACTAGGTGGTATTTAAGTTCAAATCACGTGTGGGTAGGTGGCCTTACCTTTATCTTAGCGACGTAAAGAAAAGATGGGTATGGTGGGTAAGTTCTGTGCAATAAAGCGTCTAATTTATCCTTCCCAAAGCAAACGTTTGTTAGTTAATACCATTCTACCAAATGTAGATTTTAGTATTTTCTTCCCCAAGTTTTCAGATTCCTGTCTGAGATCTTATTCTGCTATAGATCCTTGTGGGTTTTTCCCCCAAAAATCTATTTGTTTCCATTTTCAACTCCTTTTATTTACTTCTGGTTTTTTATTAAATCTTTCACCTCTCCTGCCTTTTTGCACTTCCCTACAGACAGATAGCCACTGCTCTTCAAAGACCAGAGGGTTAACATTCATATTTGAGACCCCCCCCACATTTAACAGTGCTCCAAAGAATGGTGAATCCTGCAGAGTAAAAGGTTATTGTTAGTAGAGCAATTTTAGGCCTTCACTGTCTGACAATCTTCCATTCCCTGCCTCAAATGATGCTGTTTCCAGATACGACTGCCTTTAAACAGGTAATCATAATGCTGTTGCCACCAAGGCATGGATTTAATAACTGTTGGACAAGCTAAAACTGAGTTGCCTCTGCTACCCCAGAATTCATCTGTAAAACTTATGTTTGGCTCCTTTTTGTGTTCTGCTCATCTGCAGAAGCAGTGAAGTCTGCACCAAGGCTGAGAGGAAAATACCAGTCAGGAAACATCCCCTTGTAAGACAACCACAAAATACTTTAAAAAAAATGGCCTTCTTAAAAAGTTGAGCGGTAAGTGCAGGTGGAGGGAAGAGAAGTGGGGCCAGCTTTGTGCCAAGCCGTATTTGGTGTTGGTACGTGTGAGTTTTCCTTAGATACACTCAAGTAGTTGAGGGGTGAGAGAAACGTATACCCTGGGTGCACGTGTGTACGGCAGAGCACCACCCCAGGAGGTAGAGAGCTGGCATCTACTTGCACCTCACCCCCTACTGTCGCGACCTGCCCCAACGGCTCCATCCACGTCCCAGCGGGGCCGAAGGAAGGACCGTGGCTCCCTCCGCTGCCTGAAGGGCGGTGGGCGCCGGTTTGCCCGGCCCTACCCAGGCCTGCCCGGTCC
>NW_010560354.1:43536-44326 GCF_000687285.1 Phaethon lepturus | reverse complement strand
CCCTCCCCCGGGTGAAGGCACTGCAGCTTCTCCAGGCAAAAGCAAACGCGGGCGCGGGGTTACGGGTGGCCGCAACGGAGTGCAGTGCCTTTGGGGACGCGTCCCTGGTTCTGCACGTCCCCGCCATCCTGTTGCCTTCAGGGAAAGGACCTCAGGATGCAGCCTCCATCTCCCAAAGCGCCCCTGGATGAAGCACCTTGCAAGCGTGGAGCTGGCCCCGCGTCGCATGCCCATCGCTGGGGCCGTTCGGGTTTGTCGGGGTGATCCCATCCACCCTGCTCCCCGCCCCCCCAAAATCACACGCAGTTTCAGGCAGGGGAGACGCATGCGGGGGAGCCACGCCAGCGCGGGGGAACCCCACAGCCGCTGCCGGGGGCTGCGCAGCAGCACGGGGTGACCCCAGGCAGTGTGGTGCGACGGACTTGGTGACCCGGCTGTCCCTGCCAGGCAGGAGTTGTGGTTTAACTAATTTTACCTTTCCCAGTGTTTGCTCTGGAGAAACGTCCCGAACATCAAGCGAGGCGTTATCTGCGGCATCTGCACGCAGCCTCGCATGCGGCATGTCCCAGGGCTGCAAAACAAACCCCTCCGCCAAGCTCAGACGGGCCCAGCAAGCCCCATGCTGGATTTTGAAGCCACGAAGTTATGAAAATGGACCCACAATGACATTTCCAGGACCCCTGCTTAGCGCTCAATGACTCCCCGAGAGCCGGAGGGATGCGCCCACCCATGCCGGCACAGTGCTGGGTCCGCAAGCGGCTGGGCCTGGGGGTCCGGCGGGGGCGGGCAC
>NW_010560354.1:42233-43525 GCF_000687285.1 Phaethon lepturus | reverse complement strand
ATGCTCACATCCTGACCCGGAGGCCACGAGGTCCATCCCTGCATCACTGCAGGATACGGCCCAGCTGCAGCCAGGCGATGGCCCTGGGGATGGGAAGGGGAGAAAAGCTCCGACACCCCCAGTGCTTCGTGCTCTGCCTGAAGGTTTCATCCCCACCCTCTGTAATCTCAAATCCTTAGAAATATTAGGTAATTGGGGAGGAATCAATTTTTTTCCTTAAAACTGGGGAGAGTCCCTTAATCCCTTGCTGTTAAATACTATAAACAATATAAATAATGGTCTCTCTGTGTTTTCCTCCCCACGGCACCGGCGAGTGACACGCCACCGCCGGGGACCGGCCCTGGCCAGGGCCAACCCCCGCCACCCGAGGGTGAAAGGCAGGCTTGGACCCAGGAGATGGGCTCGAACATCACCTTCCAGCTCCTTAGTTTTGCTTTAGGGAACAGGGCAGATGCCTCTGAAATGTCAAAACTGCAGCTTTACGGCAGCCAGAACCAGTTCTGCGAACGCAGCGACACGTTAATCCGTGGCTGGATGCTGCGGGAAGAGGTAGTAAAAATGGGGGTATATCTGGCATAGCCCCAGAAAAACCCTGCTGGAACGCAAAGCCAACACGGAGCGGCTGGGAAGTGGGAAGGGTTGGGTTTGAAATGGCGCATCAAGGGGGAAGGAGTCCGTGAAGCCGGTCCCGGCACAGCACCAAACCCCTGCGCCTGCTGTGGGCACGGGAGGGGAAGCAGCTCCGTCACTGGGGTTTATGGTGACAGACACCCATCTGGGGGGGCTGGTCCTGGCTGGGAGTGGGAGTGGTACAACTGGGGTCCCCCCAGCCTCGCAGCGGGGACAGGGAAAGGCGTACATGGTCCCCAAACCGGGAACGAGACAGCACAAATACAGCCCTCGCTGCGTTCTCGTTAAGAGTAATCCTTCCCGAACAAGCACGTGTCTCTTCGGTAAATACTGATTTCACCTATCAAGAAATCTGAATTTATTTACATCAGAGACTTTGAGCCAGGACTGGCAACTCTGACATAAATTGTCTGAATAATGCAACTTATCCTCTCCTTGCTGGTTGCTATGGGTACTGGGCTGTTTTAGCCTCAGTCTATAAACATTAACCGTGAAGGGGATGTGGAAACTTATCTAAAAATAAAATACTATGCCCAAGTCTTTAAGAGGAAGGTCGTTGAGACGGTGATAAAAAAAAATCCTTGTGTAATGGCTCTGAAGCGGTGAAAGACGAACACGGCATCCGTGAGCCCGGCTGAAGGAAACAGAGGCTGGACCAAAAA
>NW_010560354.1:41076-42209 GCF_000687285.1 Phaethon lepturus | reverse complement strand
CCGAAAAGTGAATTACAACATGCAAAAGCAAAAGGAAATCAGACTGTTTCACAGAGATGACACTGAGAAAAGGGAGGACCCTCTGCGGAGGGGACGATGCGACGCTGAGACATGGCACTGCATCCCGGTGCCTGCGCGGGAGCCGGCAGCAGCACAGCTCCCTTCTCCAGCGCCGCTGCCGGGGGCTTTACGCTGCTTTTTTTTGGTCATTTACAGCTTATTTCTCAAACTGTTCTGGGAATCTGTAAACACTGAGCCTGGGTCTGGAGCATCACCCCGTTCAGGGCAGGATCCAGCAGCGGGCTCTTTGGGACTTGCCGAGGCTGGTGGCAGGGGCGGAGGGGCGGATCCGTACCCGGCTGCTGCACAGCGCAGAAGGCAGAAGCAGCCCTTTTCCTCCCTCCCACCCACTGCCCCTGCAAGGCAGTGAAAAATAGCTGGAAGGCACTGGGTGGTGGGGAAGGGGGGGAAGAAGAGGGTCTGGGTGGGTGTGGAGGTGGGCCAGGGCACCGACACGGCCAGGGATGGGATATCCGCAGGGTACAGATGCGGACTGACTCTTCCCCTTGGTGGTCTCCATGCTGGGGTCTCCCCACGGGATGGCTGCCATCCCTCCATCCCCCTTGGGCGGTGGTTTAGGTCGGGCGTTCACATCTATGTGCCTTTCAGTCACCTTTCTTGGAGCCTTTGCAAATAGTGTGGAGATGCTACAGAGCTCTGCACAGGAGGGAAGCCACAGCTCAGGACGGGGAGGTTTCCCTCTCCCAGAAAAGACGAGAGGGTTGTTGCTGGGTTTGCAGCGAGTTTTGTTGTTGAATTTGCAGCAGTTTCTCCTCTTCCTTCCCCAGCCGTGTTTGAACACCCCAGGGGCTCTTGAGCCCTTTCCATTGCTTCACCCGAGCTTTTGTTTGCTTCCTGTGGCTCTTCGGCAGCACCTCTGGATGATCTTCAGCATCAGCTAGAACCGGTGCTTCCCCGTGCTCAGAGCTCGCTTACGAAAGGCCCCCGGTGTCTCCATCGTTCCTCTGCTTGCCCTCCAGTCCGGGGTTGGCGCTGGGTGGCTTTTTCCCCTGCAGATCTCAAATAATCGGTGCGGGAGGAAAGGCCAGGAGGTCCTACAGCATGCGGCTCCC
>NW_010560354.1:37040-41063 GCF_000687285.1 Phaethon lepturus | reverse complement strand
ACCGTCTTCATGGCAGGAGCCACAGTGACCCACAACGGGGACAAGGACCTGGGGACAGGGACCTCCAGCTCCCGCGGGCTGCGGCGAGGAGGTGCTGCTGCGCTCGGGCTGTTCCTCTGATCACTTCCAATACTGCAGGATGCTCAGCTGGCTCATTAAGGGTTGCTGGCCTAATTAGTAGGATACGTCTCAGTAGGAAAATGGGAAAATCGGACAGTGTGGGGACCAGAGAGGCATGCCGTGCCGAGGTATCCGAGACACTGCTTTGCAAAAGGCAAAGAGACAAGAGTCAGGGACCTGACCGGTGCTACAGCATCTTTGCTGGGGCAGGGGCTACGGGGCTGCCAAAACCTCAGCCGCGCTGCGTGCTTGTCCAGCCTCTCCAACCACCTGCGGGCAGATGCACCGGTGGTTTCCAGGGTGGCATTTAACCCCAGGGAACAGAGCCTGGGCAGGAACTTGTGCTTTTGCAGAAGCTTTTGGCCCAAAAAGCAAGCCCAGGCTGAGCTTCTGGGTGAGCCGGTGCAAGCCCACGTGCAGAAGTGCTCCTGGCTCAGGCAAGAAGCAGCCTGGAGCCAGGGTGCACGACTTCCCTGTGGGGTGCTGGGGCACGCAAGCCCTCTCGCACCATCCCTGCCGCTCGCTGGAGCACCTGCCATGGCCAATAGCTGCTTTTTTCTGACTCATTTAGACTAAGCCTGGAGCCTCAAAGCTCCCCAGCAATGTTCCCTTGTGCTGAGTCTCAAGCATATAATCAAAACAATTTGGGGGTTGCCGGTCGGGTGCCAAGAGGCGGACGCAACCGCCGCTGTGTAAAGCCTTCCTGCCTGGGTTTTTGCGGAGGGTTGAAGCTCAAATCCCTCAAGTGCAGGAAGGGCTCTGGAGGAGCCGGAGAGGGCAGGGCTGGGCAGGGGCGCGCTGGGAGGGTGGGTGCTGCTCCTGTCCCCATCTAACACACTCGTAGGTGGGGGAGCCCGGCAAAGCAGCCCCTCCCGCTGAAACACTGATCGGCAAACATACCTGCTGCTACTTGTTCTTTGCCTCCTTCTGTTTCTGCCGATAGATTTCCTCTGTGAAAGGCCTGTGGTTGGGAGGATGGGAATTTGGGAAGAGACACAAGAGAGGGCAAAAGAAGGGGGAAAGAATTAAAATCAAGACTACTGTGTGCTCTCCTTAGGGCCCAGAAACTCTAGGCCAACTCTTCACAGGTTGGCACAGCCCAGCTATCCCAGTGCCATGGCAATCCTTGGCTCAGCGTCCCTGGACTGCAGAGCGGCTCCAAGCTGCTCCCACCCAGGATTATCCCTGCACTGAGCGGGACGAGGCTCAGCACGCACTTGGACTTGCCCTGCGTGCAGGTGGGCCTCAGCTCTCTTTGTATCTCCTCCTCCCTTGCAAAGACAAAAGACTTTTCACTGCTGAAGCACAACCGCTGCTTCTGGGAATAATTCTGGGCTGCTCCGTCCTGGGCTGATGGGCTATTGTGGTATAAAATATCAGAGCAGCCCATCCAAGGAACTACAAGATGCCAGCTCTTCTTGCAGGGCCTCTTCAAGATGACACAATGAGTCGTCTCACTGCCTGCCTTAATGTTCTTGTATAGACAGAATCAGGCACCCAAAGAAAAAATATCTCATTTTGATAAAAATAAACAGATGCATAAATGTTCCTAGAACTCAGCAAATAGTTTGAGAGAAGAATCTACCCATTATCAAAACAATTGAAAAACAACCCTCTGTTTTCTTTCTTCCCTGCTGAATTAATTGGAAAAAAACTTCTCTACTTCTGCAGTTCCCTGAAACCTCGGGACTTAAAGCTGGCAGAAATAATTAGAAGCTCTCCAGTTTTGCAGAGCTACTCACCCCTCATACAGCATTGCGATTGTGTAGGAAATTGCCACTACAGCTGTCAGCAAAAGGCCAGCTGGGCTTGCATGCCTGTTTTGAAAGAGAAGGAACAGATCAGGTAAGTACATGGGCTTATGCAAGACCTGGTTTAGAAAGTGAAATGAGACGCTGGGCTCCACGAGAGCACTCTCTTGCTCATTAAACAGAAGTGAACAAAAGGGTTTGGGTTTGGTTTTTTTTTTACTTAATGTTAACTGTCTTAGACAGATGTTACTTGGCAAGGACTCTTCCCCAGCCTACGTCGGCGACTTCTTTTAAGTCTGATCCCTGCACATCTCTGCTAAAAGAGCTTCTGCTTTGATGCTAAGTCCTGAGATTATAAGGCTGTTTAATAGCTGAGCAGCTGCTTACGTACGGCTGTGGCTCCGAGCCAGCGCGCTATAAGGGAAATGCCTGATGTGCACAGAAAGACGGGCCACCCAGGGTGCAGGAGACACCGGGCAGACAGAGCAGTGTATGGTACCGTATACCTCGAAACGGCAGCTGAGCCGTTGCAGGGGATGGAAAGGTCCATGCCTGCCCCATGAAGGGTGCTGGGCTGGGTGCTGCGTTGGGGCTGGGTGCGTGGCATGCTAGGGGCTTGTTTCACATTTAAACCCATTTCAAAATGTTTTAGGAGCATGTCCTGTCACCTCCCAAGGCCCAGCTGAATGCTGTCCTGCAGCAAGAGGTCACCAGGCTCAGCACGGGGCACCGATGCCACCCCCCGCACCGTCTGGTTACGGGCAGAGGCGCTCGAGGGCTGTGGATGTGACGTGAGTTCCTTTTAGCACCGAGGCCAAAGAATGAGGACCAAAAAGTCTCCATCACGTCCTGCTCTAAAGAGAGATGTCAACGTAGGCAGCAAACCTGCACCACCCACGTGGGGCCACTTCCTCGATGCTTGGTCTGAAGTGCCCGAGGCAGACGCCAGCAAAGGCAGCAGGGGCTTTGCCAAGGCACCAGGATTTCAGCGGGTGGGTTACGGTCCCCAAACCAGGTGCTGAGACCATCCCGTGGTGTGCAAATTCCCTCGGTGACAGTGGCCATACCAGCAGCCATTCCCCACTTGCTAACCCAGCACCCATGGGGTCCTGGCCCCATCTTGGGAGGAGCGTGGCCGCATCTGGCTCACCACAGGCACCAGCCCCTCCAAAACGCACTTTCTGCATCCTACACCTCCAGCTAATGGCTGCAAGTGTTGCCCTTAATTAGGACACTGCTGGTTGCCTTTAATTGCTGGCGGCAGCTCAGCTCCGAGCGGGACAAGAGCTGGCTGTCAGCAAAAAAAAAGTATTTAACTGATCCTTGGTGAGGATAAACGTCCTGCAAGCCTTGTGCAAGGGGACTAGTCCTGTCGGGAAAGCTTGCTTTCAGAGGAGAGACCAGACTACCTAAACCTCATACTGGATCCGCTGTCAGGTACTGCCTGGCCACATCAGTTCCTGGAGCGACGCGGACAAATCTTCACCTTTTCACTGTTTCCATTTTGCAATAAGTTTTCCCCTCATTAGGAAGCATTGGGAAACTTCTTCCTCTCCCAATCCCCCGCTATTACATGCTTAGTCATGTCTCCTTCTTCATTCGTATCAGAGAGAACAAATTTGCATGATTGTTTGTTGACAGCAAGACCTCTAATTGCATCATTTGGCTGCGGCTCCAGCTCTGATTTACACAGCCTGTTGCCACGAGTTAAAACACTTCCCTACCAGCAAAGACACACAAAGCTGTCCCCAAACACCTAATGCTCCATTTGTCTTTCGGGAGAAACGAGGCTGCTCGACGCGGGCGATGAGCAGCATCGGGGTGAGTTGTTTTTCTCCTCTTACAAGCTTGACCTACTTATTGGGCAACAGCTCCTGTTGTAGCAGGGTTGACAAAAAGAGTCAGCCAGGAAGGTTTCACGGTCTCGGTAGGACTTTTTTGGGGTAGGAAGTCTGTCCATCCCCAACTCTTGCTGCAGCTCTCTGTGGCTGTGGGTTGTTTGCAAGAGCGATAGCAGGGGCTTGGATCCTTCCCCGCCGGCCTCGCTGGTCCCGGGTGTTGAACATGGGACACCCGCTTTGCCCTTTCCTCCTGAAGCTCCTGTTTTCGTGGTGATCGGCGAGATGCCTTCTCCAGCGTATTTGGCGGACAC
>NW_010560354.1:16154-37009 GCF_000687285.1 Phaethon lepturus | reverse complement strand
AGCGGTTTGGGGCGCCGTCCCTGCCATTAGTCGAGCTGGGGATAGCTGCAATATCCTGCAACGCAGAAAACAGCGGCTCTCGCCCCGCGCGATGCTTTTACGGTTGGACTGGAGTCGGAAGGCAGGCTGTCGGGTGAGCTGCCAGGCTCGCTTACGTTATGTGCTATGTGCCCTCACAGGTGAAAGTGAATCAATCCTCTGGGCTCCAGTGCCATGATATGGAGCGTGATGCATCACCGAGGGAGGACAAACATGTCCTACATTTTAGGCTGGTCCAAAACCAGATGGCAAACCTTCCTCCGGCATCCCTCCCACTGCCACAGAGCCAGGACATTAGCTCTGGCCTCTGAGGGCAGACACCTAACATCTTCTGAAAGCCCTGGGACCTCTGAAGAGACCTGGGGCCCCCAAAGAACTTCAGCAACCCAAGCCAAGATCCCAGAGAAGAGAAACAATCAAAACCACCGCATGCAGGGTTGTGCAGAGCTTCCCCAGGGCAGGCGTGCGGTGTCCTGGTGCCACTTTGCACAGCACCAGCAATTTGTTAACAGCAATTATTTATCATGCCTCGCTGCCCTTTACGGTGGCAGCCTTTTAGTGAGAAAAAGGAGGCTATCACAATGTTGTCTTGAGCTGCTTCGAGCTGCTTTTGCCCAGGATTGTGGTAGAACACCAAGCAACGTGCACACGGCGCGAGGTTGCTCTCTCGTGGGGGTGAAGAAGGGATTTCTGCGACAGAAACAGCTCAGAAGTGTTCAGCTGGTTCTGCAAAGGTTCCAGGAAATACTTCGATGCTGATCTTAAACAAATAAAAATCTCCTTATAATTCCTCCTGGTCAAATTCCTTCAAATTTGTGCTGTTGTGGGGGTGCTGGTGCCAGTCGCTCTCTGGCTGTGGTGCGGTATGGGGGGTTCATCCCACCCCAGCTCTGCCCCACTCCTCCCAGCAATATCCCCGCTGCCATCACGCCGGTGCCGACCCCATGGCTGGCTCTCCTGCCCGGCACTGCCACGGCCCCAGCAGTGAGCTCGCCCCAGCTCTTGTGTGCTATTTCCCAGGGTTTGGACCCAATTCAGTGCCGCGGGGCTGCCAGGAAGGCAAATGGCTTCGTGCAGCCAGCCCTGACGGCACCGGGGGGTATTTCAAGTGCAGAACGAAAAGCAGCAAGGCTCAGTAGAGACAGGAGAGAAACCATCAGCTTTACTTATTACCAAGGTCCAGAAAGTGCTGCACACATGGCTGAAAAGGTGACCAGAAAGTGGCAAAGCACTTCATTTTTTCCACTGAAGTAAAAAAGAGGTGCTCAGGAGCATTAGTGCAAAATATCTAGTGATAAAGGCCTGCAACGCCTACGGGCTCTCGAAGTAACAAAGCCAGGGTTTTTTTTCTCTTGGGCAAATAAATAAAATGTGATATTAAATGAAAACCACATAAAACTTGTTACACAGCATAGAGTATATTGCTCATTTGCTGCTAAATTACAGCCTATTCATTTCCTCCCGAGCAGGCTATTAAGCTGTGTTGTATCACATGAGGAGTGTTTCGGAAGTGCTATCACCGTGCAGTGGGGGAAAGGGTGTGTTGGCTTGTTTTGCTTTTTTCAGAGGTAATTACAGGGTCACACTGATCCCCAGTATCAGTGCCCTGCCCCTGCCGAGTGACACCCGGCATGAGTTTGGCCCTGGCTGTTGATTTTTCCACGTACAGAGCCTGCCAAGGACCTCATTCAGCTGCGAAGCATTTGCTGATGCTTCCTCTCCCCAGCACTTGGCCGTTATTTATTTTTCTACAATTAGTGCTGCAAGTCTTTTATGACAGCAGAAGATTTTGCACGCACAAAAATAGTCAGGAAGGGAGACGTCAGCGCATGTTGCACTTTCCCTGCCATTTTTTTTTTTTGCTGGCTGCCATCACCAAGAGTTTCTTTGGCCTCTGATGCAGCCCGGCACCTTATGCCCTGCTGAGCACAGACCCCACGCCTGCCCTACAACCGGTGCTGTTTGCAGGGGCATATACTCACATGAGGGACCAGCCCAAGTAGACGGCTGTGCTGCCCCAGTACATGGGATTATCCAGGATGCTGAAGGGGAAGCTGGTAACTTTTGCCTCCATCAGGATGCCAAAGTAATCACCTGCAGAGCAAACAGAGCGTTTCTGGTTAGGCTCCATGAAGCTGGGAGTCACGGGGGGCTTTGGCACGCCGATACCCTCCCTTTGCCACGGGCCATTCCTGCCAGGGAGGCAGAGCGGAGGCGAACGAGGGGTTTCGCTGCTGACTTCCAGGCTGAGAAAACAGCAACAAATAGATTGTCTATCTGTTTCCTCTGTGTCTATCAGCTTTGCTGGGAATGGCTTTTTGCTGGTGAGGAAGGTTTGTGCATTGCAATGAGACTACGGCAGCCACGTCCCTCTTCGGGAAGCAACTCTTGAGGTCCCAACTAGCCGATTCTGGCTTCCTCATTTGAAAACTGCCTGTCTGATGCCACTTGATGAGGCAGCAAGGGCACAGGATCAAATCCATTTAATGGGGAAATAAGCCCAGCGCACTGTAATGGTGTTTCGAGATGTTATAATCACGACTGCCACCATCAAATGCCCTCATTCAGTGTCACCCTTATCTCATAGCTCAGAGAATTTCTCAGAATTTCAGAAAATAGCACCTCTGCCTGCAAAACACTCAATTATCAGCATGATGATGATGATGATAATAGGTGATTGTCATGTGTAATGAGGAAAGCTTTCAGAACTGTCAGCATCCAACCAGCTTCCTATCTACCTCGGAGTAATCCTTCCACCCTCCTGAAATGGAAAAGAAATGACAAGCAAGGAGATGTCATGCAGCTTGTGAGCGGCATTTCGGGTGGGGAAAGGGCCAAGATGCAGATCTCTGACTTCTGTTGGTCTTACAAGCAAGACCACAAAGCCCAGCAAGGATTTTGCGCCGTATCCACTGCGCAAGACGCAGCAGCCATCGGCGAGGAGCAGGGCCGGTCCATCAGGCCAGGGAGCTGCTGCTGCCCTGGGCTGCATTCCCAGCTTTGCTGCCGGCCCGTTCCCTGACCTTGGGCAAGTCTCCTCCATCCCTCCCGGTGCTATTGTGCACCGATCATAATATCAGTCTTTCTTAGAACGCGGAGGGTGGTGAGGATTAATGTATGGTGAGAAAGTGCTCAGAAATCCAGATAAAAGGCATTACAGGAGTGCAAACTATTCAAGGTTATTATTATTACCTGGATCGTAGTGTAATTTCTTTGACCTCACATGGTGCAAAAACATTTATTTCTAAGGATAAACAGCGCCTGCCCAATTAGACAATGCTTTTGGGCTTTAACTACAGGCCACTAAGTGAGATAATTGCCTGGTATTCATACTATACGTTCTCACAGTTACTTGGCAATGCATCTCTGAGATTGTTCTGGTAGAAAGAACACATCACCCGCTGCCAGAGCCCATTTCTGTGCTTTCTTATGTGTCAAAATGCTTCATTATACCCTGCCCGCCCTCGCCTGTGGGCTGAACACCTCAGTCCCCAAACGGCTCTGGCACCGGGGAGGTTCGCACAAAGCCCTGGGTCCGGGGGGCTGGCAGGGGCTTATCTGAGCCCGGCACTGGTGGGGCCGTGGGACCCCCCGGGCAGGCTCCCTGCAAGCAAAAGCACACAGCAGCCTGGGGGAGCAGGCAGCTCCCCCAGGACACAAGCTTTTCTGATGTAATCCCTGCCTCTAAACCCACACAGTTAAATGGACACAACCACCAGAGAGGACCTACAATGTTTTTATGTTCAGGCAGGTGCTAAGGGATGCGCAGCATCAGCCTGGGCATCTCCTGTGCCTCCTCCATTAAGCCCTGAAATCAGGAATCGGCTCCTTTGAGGGACTTTGGCATCTAATCTGAGTTATTTTTTGCTGGAGGTCAGTGTAACCATCTCGCTGCACAGGGTAGACCCTTTGGATCACAGCAGCAAAAAGCCATTTTATGCACTCCCCAAGGTCCACCACGGTCCCCGGAGCATGACCTGGGCTCAAGCACCACCTCCACGTCTCTCCGGAGAGCCTCCGGCTTCACCACAGCCCAGTAACAGACTTCGGTCAAGTCAGATTTACTTGAAATTTTGGTCAGCGCTGGAAGGAACCGCGCTTGGGCGCGAGACAGATGGGCTTAGACAGGCAGAGCCACCTCTCAGCGCCCTCGGCCTCGGGGAAGCCAAATCCTCATTACTGCGTTTGCTGGGAAATAGGGCAAACGGCGAGGCGGACAGCGCTGAACTGATGCCCGAATCCCCGCGCGGGCACGATGCAGAGACGGCACCGGGAGGATTGCTCTGCAGGGGAGAAGGCTGCCGGGGCGAGGGGCCGCATCCGCAAACAGAGGCTGGGGTCGGTGCTGCTGGGCGGGAGATGGGTTTGCTGCAGAATGGTGACTCACGCAGCTCCCGCCTCACTGTTTAGCCCACATTTAAGAGACAAAGTGCTCTGCAGTCGCTTCAAAGCTTAACCGTGCTGTTGCAGAGGAATCTAATGGGCAGCCCCCATGCGGGCTCTGTGCGCCCTGCCTGGTTCAGCCCTCACTGCTGTAGGAAAACCCAAAAGTGAAGGGTCAAATGCTGTTCCAATAAGTTTCTGAAGTGCTTGGATGTCAGAGGCTCTCTCAAAACTTCTCCTGAGCTCAGATAACAACTATGAGAAGAAGCTGGAAGCCCTCTTCTTGCCAAAGCAGTGCGGCCCTTTGCTACCTGCAGTCAGAAGTGCTACCACTGCTGGGGGACCCTGCTCCTCCCGCAGCGCCAGCTAAAACCCTGCATGCAAGAGGACGTTGGAAGTACCAGTCCCAAGAGAGTCCTGAGCAAAAGAACATCCCACATGAGATCCTCAGAGACCTGCGGACCCGTTGTCTTCCCCACGGCTGGGTAAGAAACCACACTGAACAGCACTCTCCATTAAGAGTTTGCCGACTCGGACTCATGGGGGCTTGCACAGAGCTGAGGAGCCGCTATCGGTCCAAGGATGGATGCTCCAGCTCCAGCTGGGCCATGCCTCTGTGGCACAGCGGTCCTGAGCCAGCCCGGCTGCGCCAGCACAAGGTCTTGGCATCTCCCCACCCTGACTCAGCTCTGCCCGGCACCCATCATGCCCCGGCTAGCAGAGAGAGCTGGCCTCGCTCCCTGCCACGTCATGCAAGGCGTGGAGCCGTGCAGCCTCAGCCCGGTGCTCGGGTGGCAGGGAGAGCCGCCACCGGCAGAGAGGACAGAGCAGAAGTGCCCGATACAGGCCACTAGCACCGGCCTCTTCCCTGCCCCGGGGGATGCGGGAGCCACCGGCCACGCAGAGCAGAGGGGGACAGGGCCACTCTCACCGCTTACGCTGAGCCTGACTCACTTGTTTGCTTTTCCCCAGCGGTTCAAGTCCAGTGGATGCTCCTGGTCGGATGAATCAGTCTTTACGTAAACAACCCCAGACCTGGCTGAACTTCAGGAGCGTTCAAGCAGCTCTTGCTGGCGGGTACTCCTGTGCCTGGCCTCTCTGGACACGTCTCCGCAGGCACTGCATCGCTCCGGGGGACCGTGGGTGGTTTTGGAGGATGCCAGTGCCTGGTAGCCGGGGGACAGGGGTCTGACCCGGGGCCGGGAGCGGGGCTGCACAGATGAAGGGTGAGCGCCACACATTCAGGAGTGCTGAGCTCTATTTCTGGCAGCAGGATCTTGGCCAATTCAACACATTTCTTTGCAACTCCACTTGAAACCAGGAAGGCTTATTACGTCCCTCTCTTCTTCCTGGCGATGCTGCAGGAGCTAATTGAATTTGGTTTGTAAAGCACTTGCAAAAGCACAGCCTAAATGCAGTGTCAAAGCTGGGGCTGTGATTATTTCAGCCAGCGGGAGCTGCCCCTTTCCTTAGATATTTATTGTTCCTGTCTCTATTTTATTTTTATGAATTCCACACATACTGGCATGTTTTTAAAGTCAACAGTGCTAATAGAATTACTCTCTAAATGTGAAAGCAGGCACAGTGGAAAATGCCTTCTGCCATGAAGCGGCAGATAAAAGAATCTGTCAACGAACGTCAGGTTTATTGCAGAGGGAAGAGCAAACGAGATCCTGCCTCGGCGTGTGTCGAGCGGGTGGAGGTTCAGGGCAAGGCTGCCGGATGCTTCGCTCTTGCTGTGCTGGTGCCGACCTGCTCGCAGGGTCTGTACTCGGGGATCCCTTTTCTGGGAGGCATTTGAACTGTCAGATGATCAGCTGCTTTCCAAAATTTCTGGCTTGACACTGAAGGTGATCGGACTCACTGTATAAAACCACTGCACCACCTCCTTCGGGCGAGGTAACGGCATGGTTAGATCACGCTTTGGTGTGATAAAGACAAGAGCAAATCTAAGAGCCCTGAAGGCAAGGACGAGGAAATCCTTACAGACTCCGCCCTAGCAAAAGAACCCTGTGAGGATTAAATTAACTTTCTGGTTAAGCTGTTGAATTTTTAGTGCTTACCTAGGAATGTCCCGGTGAATCCCAGTGCTAAGAAGCTGGAGATGACAAACAAGGACCCTACAGCCAAGATGGCCAAGCCTGTGTAATAGGCCCAGTGGCAGTCCAAGCCCTCCAGCTTCGGCTGGCTCTTCATGGCTTCTGTGAAGCTGTCGGAGAGACAACAAGGGCTGTTAATAGCGGCGACTTGTTACTAACGTCACCCACCTCTCCCTGGGAGACGTGGAGCTTTGGAAGAGGATGCTGCTGAGAAGGAACCTTCACCGGGTCCCTTCTTCCACCTGGACCTACTCAACCTCCCAACGGGAGAAGCAAGGAGCCAAAGCCTTGTGAGCAGCCAGGACTTGATCTGGGGCAGCTATTTCTACTTGCAGCCCTTGCTCTCTCCTGGAAATACCAACCCCACCGAACTGCAACATCAAAAGCTCTACCCTGCTCTCCACAACCCAGGTTTCTTTGTGACTGGGAGCTCTGGGAAAGACGCCCTTGCAAATGCTGGAGGCTGTGATGCCTCGGCAAAGGACTTGAAGGGTTGGGAACAATCGGCTGGGTTATCTCGTGCTCCCACCCCCGTTCCTCTCCATCAAAATATTTTGCAGTGTTCATGTGTTAGCCACGTGCCCAGGAGTGATTCACAGCTGAAGCCTGACAGTCAGGGGGAGGATTGGAACGGCGAAAGGAAAATACTAGAGACGCACATTTTCAAGTGTGAACACAGCTTCTCGGCTCCAGGCTTGTTCAGGCATTTCAGGTCTGACCTTCCAAATACTCATTTGTGAGTGGAATAACTGTGATCCCCCCTTCAGCCCCCTGACCTTTGCCTAGAGCAGGGCTTGGCAGGCTCAGCATCTCGCATAGCTCCGATACAAACGTACGACTACAAAGGAGACAACACCGTGATTAAAAAAATGCCCACTAATAATAGTGAGAGGAGATAACAGACCCGCAGAGCCGTACATAGTGTTTCTCCACATGCTGCTGACACATGAGGTAGGAAACTTTGAGCCTTTTTTTAATGAGCACCCTGGAGGCTGAAATTCAAGTGGAATAACAGCTCTCCCGTGCCTCCAGCCACTGCTGACTGCCAGGGCCGGGCCAGCTCCTGCCTCTGCTCCCGGGCTCCTCAGCTGGAAACTGCTTCCATGACGTTACCTGCAGGACTTGGGATAGTCTTTTTCCCATGTCCAGCTTCCCCAAGCCCTGCAAATCCCTGGGTTTTCTCTGTTGCCCAAGTGAAAGCTGAAAGACACAATCTTGCCTGCCCAGCTGATCGACAAGTGGGTGGAAATGCACCTTTCGAAGGCTCAAAGACCAGATGGCAAGTTACATGCCCCAAGCAAAGTGCATGATGATATTTAAACCCCATGGTTTAGGAAGCTGGATGATATTTTTTGTTTTCCTTGGAGCTCATTCCTACTAGGTTTTCTACTGTCAAGGAGTTTTTAGGACCCCAGAGCAAGCCATTTAATCTTCACTTTGGATTGGAGCAAGGAAACAAAACACAGAATAAATGTAATGTGCTTGGGAGTGAGCAAGGACACAGCATCTTGGTGACTTACACTCTGCCCCCCATGCTGGAAATTACAGGGCAATTCCCTTTTCCAGGGAGCCAAGCACAGGCAGAGGAAGGACAGCGTGGCCCCAGCGACGTAAGAGCGCACGTCCCCGAGGCTGGCCCTCCTCCAGCGCCCAGTACACCTCCTCGCGCTCACCAGGCTCACGTTGATTTAGCTTAAAATCATTATTGATGGGAACACACAAATCTGGCTGCAATGTGAAGAAGCACCAGCTGCACAACCCTTTGCATCGTTTCCCCGGTATTCATTTTTAAATGACACAAGTCTCCCCTATGGGGAAGCCCAAATCTGCATCGCTGCTACCAGCGCTGCCTGGGAGTGGGAGGAAAGCAATCCCACCCGCCTGAGCAATCCCGGCCCAGCCGCGCTCTCGGAGCGCAGCGTGACATCCCCAGGGATGCTCTGGAGCTCTCTGCTCCCGCAGAGGAAGATGCTAACGCCTTTTCACAGGACTGAGGGTTTGACCCTGCATTTGGTCAGGACCTCTCCACAGGGCACCAGCACCGGGAAGGGATCTCACAGCATCAAAAAATGCTGCTGCTGATCCCTGGGGAGGCAGGTCTGGGAGAGCAGCACTGAGCTGGCTCCCGCCTGGATCCCAGCCCCCAGCAAAGAGACGGGGGAACGGAGAGAGGTACAGCGAGAGCACAGCGCTCGGAGGCTGCTTCTTGCTCCAGATGAACTGGATTCATGCTGTCTTACATCCTTGAGGCTCCTCTATCCTATGCTAGTGACCTGACTTGGCCTCAGAGCAGCAGAAGAACAAAGGTGGCTTCAAGAGCGTGAGCTGGATGACTGTGAATCTGCCTTGGAGGTTTTGCAAACCAGCACGTGACGTGGTTTGTTTTGGCAAAGCCGTCTCCCCTGTTCCAGATGATCCCATCCTTCCTTTTCATGGTCGGATAGGCCTGCATTAGTTACCCTCATCAGGATGTCTTGCTCGGTCCCCTGCTGTTTGGCTTACAGCTAGAGAGGGAGGTGTTTGCACAGAGATAATGGACCGCCTTTCCCTCCAGTAATGTTTTATATCTTCCTAAACACACTCTCTATTTGCATTAAACATGATGCACACAGGAGTCTTCAGAATTGGTAAATAAACCTTTTAAGCATTTATGATGCTGGGCCATGACAGGCAGCACGGAACTGTCAATTATTCTGGCATCCATGACTGCTCCTCGGTGGCAGGGGAGCCTCACCGTGCCGCGTTTCACCCTCCTTGGCAGGCGGAGGACGAGGTGTTGGCCATCTCCCTTGCTAGGAGAGCTAGTCACGTAGCCAATCTGCCAGGAAACCAGGCCCTTTCACCATGTGCCTCCGAGTCATGTTTATTACAGCATTTTTTTCTTGCTGCCCGACAAGGCAGTGGCCCAGCTCGGCACCCCAGAGGGCACCAATTAAAGCCACGCTTTGTCCCAGTACCTGGAAACGCTTTATGTGCCGAGCGGAGCAATTGCTATGGTGAGGAGCATCCCTCTTACCAGCGCAGGGGAGGGGTGGCTGAGCTGCAACCTACTTTAATCACGTACCCGACTGCGATCATGAGGACGTCTGCCATCGGGGCAGGGGCTGGAAGGTGCCCCCAACTTTGGCAAGTGGAAACTGGGGAAAATGGGGCTTCCCCTGACATCTCCCCACACCTGCTAGTGTGAAGCATGACACCAGAGGCACCCGTTCTCCAGCCCAGAGGGGAAAAAGAGAAATCCATCAGCTCCGCTCTGGCCAAATGGGCAGATGTGGCCAATTCCTGGCAGGGTACAAGCAGCTGCAGCAGCCACAGGCGAGCTGCACAGCTGCTGCAGCGTGCCGCAGGGTTTTGCACAGGGAAGCCAAGGCAGCGGGTGTTGTTCTGCCTACCCTTCCCAAATCGGAGATGCACTTGCTCAGACATTCAGCCATCGCTACACATGCATCATCACTTTGTCGGAATCATCGACTGGTTTGGGTTGGAAGGGATCTTCAAAGGCCATCTAGTCCAACACCCCTGCCATGAGCAGGGACATCTTCAACCAGAGCAGGTTGCTCAGAGCCCCGTCCAACCTGACCTGGCATGTTCCCAGGGATGGGGCATCTCCCACCTCTCTGGGCAACCTGGGCCAGGGTTTCACCACCCTCATCATAAAAAATTTGTTCCCTTTATCTAGTCTGAATCTCCCCTCTTTTAGTTTACCACATAATAAACCACATGAACTGGAAAAAACACTCAAAATGGTGCTGAAGCATGGGGTCAGAGATGTCACACTGATGGGCTCACAGAAAGGAAGTGGCAGCGAGGGAAATCAGCTGCAGGTCCTCTCACTGGGACATGGAGAAGACATGCAGCCAGGTTTGCACAAACAGGCACCGATTTATTCGACCAGAGAACAGCAACTGCAACACCAGAACACTTACCAAACCTGCAGCCCAAAATACATCCCCAAAGGCCGCATGGAGCACAAAGCAAACCTGGAAATACTAAGAGAAGCTGAGCTTTTTAGGTCCCAGCCTCTCTTGGTGGCCCACAGCAAGCGTATTTTCCAATCCCTTTCCCGCAAAGGAGGGCAAAGACCTCGTCCAACAAACTGGGTCACTGCTGGGAGCAGCCCAGCAGTGCTCCCTTTGCCTGATCCCAAATATCAGCCTGGAAACTGGGGCTGGCAAATGCAATTGGGGCAGAATTGGGCCAGGGGCCAGCAGGCAGCGACGGTGCAGGTGGGCAGGGTTTCGGAGGCAGCAGCCACCGCTGCAAGGTGCCGCGCTCACTGTGCGGGATGTCAGTCTGTCCCCCGTACCTGAGGTTTTGTTCCTCTTGGCAAAAGGAGGCAACGAGGGTAAAACCATCCGGTGGCGCCCAGCAGCACACGCTACAACAAAAGATCTTGTTTATTTGAAACAAGCAACCCCAACAACACTAAAATCGTCCTGCCGATACCACCGGCAATTGTTAGCCCGGTCATCATCTTCACAGCTTCTTCTGCCAATAATGACTTTGCTTTTCTGCCAGCGCGCATGTTATTTAGGTCAGTTGGGGGCTGTGGCAGCTTCTCCTCGTTCCTTGCATCTCAGCTGCCTGGTTTCCCCATCTGGATGCCCGGCAGCCACGTCGCTGGAGACACAAGGTGCTGTTGGCTGCCTGGAGTTTTTCCTGGACAGACATCAGAGATTGCCGGCAGCGTGGCTCGGAGGGGACATCGGCTCCTTCAGGCCACACTCAATTCCCGTCATCGAACTTGGCCACTTCTGCACAAAAGGCCACATGGTTCTTGGATCGATACCATTTACACAGTGCTCGTTCATGGTACTAGCTCACAAAATTAAATGGCATTGAGCATAAAGCCGAGAGGCACTACCGGGCAATGACAAACAACCCCTTCCCTTGCAAAATCCCGTCTCAGGGTGGATTTGTTTTCTTGGAAGCGTCAGCTCCAAGCGAGAAGCCCATCCATACAGGAGTCAAGGTCCAGCGGGTGGCATCAACAAAGGGCTTCACGTCAGCCGGCAGCGCGGTACCCACCAAGCACATTGCCAAAGGCACGCTGCCCTTCACCTGCGGGGCTCGCCCCAACCGGAGGCACCACAGCCCCAGGCACCCCAAGGCCCCTGTTTCTGCAAACCCCCTATTCAGGATGTGCACGTGGGTGTGCCTTTACAGCTCAGGCAAACACCCCAAGAGCCTGAAGGTGGGGAGTTCATAAGCTCCCTATGTACAAAACCACCCACACACGCCTGCCCCAAGATGGGGAGTTTGCCCGGGTGCACAAAAGGGAGCGCAGGAGGGCTCGGAGGCAGCGCCAGCGGCTAATTGTAGAGTTGATGCAGGGAAAGATATCAACAATGTGGTAAGGTAGGAGAGAGTGACCCTGCATGTAAGTCTGGAGGACAGCGAAGGTTGTCGCATCCCATGTCACACAGGTAACGGTCATAAACTGCTGGGGTACTGCCCGCAGTGCAGAGAGTTCAAGAGTTCAGGAATTGTTTTCACAGATAAGAGCCTCAGTGATGGAAGTTCCCTGCTTCTAGCAGAAAGAACACAGCGGTAATGAAAATAATCATTGCACCAAAGCAATTAAGGATGCTTGTCTTGTGCAGTTGACTGCGCAGGTCCCCCCGGTCACGGGTCATTCTGGATTGCTTCTCAGAAGCAAGCCAAGGCTGATAATGAAGCTCAGAGCCGGGAGGCACCTAATTGCTTAATTGAGCACAAGACAATCCTCTTCTTACACCCAACGTATCCCTTCGGAGCAAAGCTTGCATGAGAGCATCGTGGTGCCGAACTGGGGACAGGTCCACGGCAGAGATCCCTGCGTGGGGCGGGCGGTGATGCAGCGGCACAGCCCAGCTCCCGCGTGCTTTCAGCCCTGCTGCCAACCCACTCACAAAATTTCTGTCTGCTCTGCCCTCCCATCCTCCGCCCCCAGCTTGGAGCCTTTCAAAAAGTCAGTTGCAAGAAGGAAGCAGGGTTTTAAAAACAAAGACATCCCGTGGGCTCCTCAATCGCTCCCTGGCAGCCCCCACCCACATAAAAAGTCCCCAGAGCACGCAGAGAGGAGTTTTAAAGGCTGGATTAGAGCACTGGGGGTGGAGGGAGCCCCCCAAGGCTGCCTTTTCACTTGCTATCAGCAGCCAGCAGGCGCTGTGCAAGCAACCCTGACCGCCGCGCGCAGCCGAAGCGCGAGGCACAGCTTGCGCTTTGCCGGCTGGATTGCTTCCACGGGGCTGAGGAGCAGAAAACCTGCTTTCGCCAGCGTGCTCGAGTACAAGCGACTCGGAAAATAAAGGGAAAAGCGAAATAGCGAGAGCGGGCGAGACGCATCCCTCTCGGCATCACTGGCCACCGAGATGACCCGTGTTGTTGTATGACCCGTGTTGTTGTACGACCCGTGAACCCCTCTCTGGCAGGGCCAAACTCTGGTGTGGACCTGGCTGGTATCTTCATGCAAGGGCAAGGGACAGGATGAATCCTTCCCAAACATCATAACCTCTCCAGGCTTAAGCAATAAGCCCCAGGCAGCCCTGGAAGGCTCGCTGAGCTGGGAATGGAGGCAGTGAGTCTCCCTGGTGCGTTTCAGGGCAGCTCCAGCAGTTGCTGCTCTGACGATCACCCTGAAGCCACCCCATCACTCCCACAGTTAAGGGCTTCCCTCGCTTGAACAGCCTCCAAAGCCTGCTAGCCATCACTCAGGCCAACTTCAGCGCCAAGGAAAGGCAACGGAATAACCCAACCATGTTGAAACACCTGGGCAAAATAAAGTTCACATTGCAATCATCTGAAGTGGCCTTGGCCCATCGGGGCGGTCTGGTATCTCATCCATGTTCTGCTGGGGGTGAGCTTCCCCATCTTCTAGAGCCTCTCTTCCAAAACCAAGGTCCAAATGGGGCTTTTCCAGTCCCCTGAGTTGACTTTTCCTTCAGGGCCCAACTCATGGGCTGCGCAGGCAGAGCCATCCCTAATGAGCTCCACAGCACTCACAAACTCATGACACAGAGCACAGCCAGCACAGTAAGTAATGCCAGCCCTGGGAGGGCACTGAGGCGTCTGCAGGGGGAAAGTGTGATGTAGTGCTGGGACAGATGGGGTCTCGTTGGCCCTCCCAGCAGTTCCCCATCAGCTGTGACCCAGCGAGCCTCGCTGACCGAGGAGCCAGCAGGATTACTGGGAACAGAGACCGTCCCTCCATCAGCTGTGTTTTTAATTAAAGCCAGGCACAAGGCTTTGCATTGCTTCCCAGACAACAATGACTGTGTCATTTGTGCAAGAGACTGCTGAGACATTCCCCAGCGGAACGCAAGCCTGCTGTGTCGCTAAGACATCAGCAGAACACACATGCCCTCTGCATTGCCTGCATTCAATTACAGCCCCATTCATTTCAAGCTTTCTTACGGTTTCTGCAATAAGCAGTAGCTGGGACAAACACAGAAGGGCAAGGGCAGGTCTTGGTGTCACTTCCAGGAAGGCAAAGCTCTTAAATACATGTGCAAATTCCAACCTGAGATCTCTGTGCCTGGGAAATTACCCAAAGTACTAAACAACCCATTAGCTCTGACCCTGGCATAATTGAATCTGGGAATTTAGTAAGAAGAGTCTGTCTCTCCTAACAGCATTGAAGATAAAGCCTACCAGATCATAGATAAATTGCTGGCATTGAGGAAGTGTTCTGCAGTAAACCTCTCTGCGGCGCTCAGAACGTCAAAGGACATATTCCCATGGTGTACGATGTATCAGTCATACAATACTATGAGCTAGCACAGGTGGCATTTAAAGAGATCACAGATAACAGTTTAAAGAGACTGCTTGCTAAGTGCACAGATAATCCTGCTCCTCTACACAGGAAACTGCAGCTTCTTGAAAACAGGTTTAATTTTGTTTATGATTTTTACGAGAAAATTAAAAAATTCTGCTGCTACATATCATCCATCCTGCGCAAGCAGCCCTCCTGTCACCTGGGCTGCTGCTCCCAGGGCAGGGAAACCACCCCCAGAGAGCAGAGCAGGGAAACCTGCAATATTCAATGCCTGTTGACACTGATGATTTTGGCCATGCTGCCGCAGCCCTCATCTTTATTACAAATCCTGGAATTAAATCTGCTGCTGGCTGAAGGTATCCAGCCATGTAAAAGCGATAGGCTGGGGCTGGATCCAGCATTTCAGAGTAAATATCCCTCATCCTCCCACCCTGTAGGGGCATTTCTCTGCCTCGATACGTAGGAGTAGGGTTAGGTCCTTACCAATGGCTCCGCACGCAGTTAAGCATCAGGATAACAGCGCCCAGGCAGTAGCAGGCGGCACGTGGAGAGCCGAAGACTCGGCTGAGCGCTCGCGTCTTGTGCTCCCATCTGGCTACCTGAAGAGACAACAGAAAACAGAGCGGGTAGTCGGGGTGCGTGCTGGCCCAGGAGCGAGGCCCACAGCCTCGGCCCCACACTGCGGACATGCCATCTGCACGGCTTTATGCGAGAAGCAAGTGGAGGCCACGGATGGGACATGGCTTAAACCAAGCCTGGGGATGAACGGTCCTTCTCCCACCCCTGCCAGCCCCCGCCCGCGCGTGCGTCGCCCTGTTCACCGGGCCAGCCAGCAGCACTGAGGCACTGGCTCACGGCAAAAAACCCTACACGTGAGTTTCAGGCAATATGTGGCTCGGACAACATATACCCAACAAGGCTGAGAGCATTGCTAAGGCTGTCCACAGGTCACCAAAGCCAACAGGCCCCTGCCACGGAGCCTAATATTGGTCTCCTGGAAGGAAAAGAGATCCCCAAGGAGGGGATGGCCCACAGGGACACCCAGCTCTCATTTTCTGGGCTCTACCATCTCCTACATCCAGCTGTAGGGACCATACCTGGCAGGAACAACCCCTCCTTGCTCGATTCCAGAAAAATTTGCAAACACACATGCACACCCCATCTCCAGGGAGGCATCAGCATCCTTTACAGTCCACTCTTCTGTAATTTTAAGCTCTGTGTTCTGCAGAGCAGCGGCAGCTGATGGGCCCCTGCTCAACACGCCTCGCAGCTGAGGAGCTGCCCTCTCACCCTGGGAGGCTGCTGCATGCGAGTGTCTGGAGCGGCTCCCAAAATCTGCAGGACTGGATCCACCCAAGTCACCAAATCCGGGACCCTCACTCCCGAGCTGATGAAAATCCTTACAGCTACTCTGTCTTCTACCTTTCCTGTATCCCTCAGAAAGCTGTCGCTGTATTTATCGCCTCTTTTAGGCTCCATTTCCAGGCGCCAAGGCTGGGCTTTGGCTCAGACCCTAAATTCAAGCCAAGCGGAGCACACCTGGGCAACGAAGCGGGAGGTGGGAGTCAGCAGAACATCTCGGCACCAATTTGCGTCTCAGACACGGCCGGCACTTCATTAGCTTCAAATGCACTTCACTCCCTCGCATGGAGCCTGGGCAGCTTTTGGGAGGCACCTGCAACCCAGATTTCATCTACCCTGAATGCATTCGGTCATTTATTGGCTCTATTTGAGCAGCGAAAGGCCGCTTTGCAGGTCCCGCTTTCTTCCCAGGCTGATGCAGAAGCCCAAAGTGCTGCTGGTGGAGGGGGACTGCTGGCTTCAGGAGAGGGGAACGATGAAAACCTCCGATAAGCAGGGCACTGATTTCACATACTGAGAGCTGATTCAATTAGTTATGCAATGATTGCTCTGAAATTACAAATCCACTCATGACAGAAAGAGCTGCTTCACTGCCTTTTTCTGGCTGGTATAAATAGTTTGTATTCTAAATTGAATTTAAAACACTGTGCGTCATGCTGCTGCTAAAATGGGAGCCGCTGTTTGAGTGCTGTGAGAGAAAGAAATATAGGATGAGTTACCACCTTTGGAAAGTAAAAAGAAGTGACCATACAGGTGACTGAGTCAGAGATGAAAAAATGCAGCCACGTGCCAGTTATCTGTACCAACTTCCTAATTCCCTAGAAATTATTCTGGCGGCGTTTGCATGGACGGCAGCTCCTGGCTCGCTTTAGAGAGCTTCGTAAAGCATCTCAGCCGGCGGCAGAGCTGAAGCTGAAAGCGAAGGCAGTGCCGTCGGGATCAGAGGGGAGATCCCGTGTGCCACCGGGAGCCGTTGAGGCGGTTTCATAATTACCTTTGCCTTTAGAAAAGCACGTCTGGGCAGCGACGGAGCGCAGGGGGGCGAGGGGACGCGTTTCCGAGCCCTTTGGGGCAGCAGCTGGCTCGGCTGCGTTGGGATCCCTTCCAGCACAGCCCAACTCACGCTGCATCACGCTGCTGCTAGCTCCCCGGCTGGGACCGAGATGCCAACTTTTATTTAGCTGTCACAGCCTTCAGATGGGACCCTGGGCTCCTCTCCAAGCCCGCGCGGGAGTCATCCCGAGCAAAACGGAGCAGGAGCCTGCGTGGGGCTGGAAGCGGCAGCGCCCGCCAGGCCCCACGGCGATATTTCAGCAACAATTAATTTGTTCCGGTTCTGGTTCTATTCCTTGAACAACTAATTAGTTCTGTCTCGGTTCTAATTTTAGTCACTTCTAGCTAATATTAGCTCTCATTCGACCCATGGCTATGCAGCTGGCTTAAGGGTTTTATAAATTCATGAGCCAATGTGTTATTATTTACTGCATGACGAATGCAAAATGCTTTCAGCATCCTCCACGGCCGTGTGCAGGACGCGGCAGGGCTGAGACCAGCAGCATCCCAGGAGCCAAGGCCAGCACCGTGCTGCCCACGGGGGAGCACAGCATCACGGGGAAAAGCCCCATGCCATGGCTGTGTGTCCTCATCAGGGAAGGAACGGAGCATTTTTATTTTTCTTCCAACCTCTGAGTTTGGAAACAGAGTTAATACAAAGGTTCCTGACTTCCCCAAGGGTCAAAGCAATAGAAAAATTCAAGACTCCTTTTCCAAAGCTCCCAGCCCTCTGCTTTCACTTTAGGATACTTGGTGATGGCTGTAAGTAATTTTTTTAATGTTTCCCCCAATGCTCGTTATTGAAATAAATCAACGAGCGGATGTGGCTGCAATGCTGGGGAGTGCTCTTGGGTCCCATGTTCTGCCTTTGGCAGGCCGGCGCAGCCGGCTGATGTTCCCAGGGAATCGCTTCCTTCTCGACGTAAATTCGGGGCTGATTTCTACGTAACCGAACCGAGCCATCTCCCCAACCGCACGGGCAAGTGCGTAAACAAAAATGAAAGCACCAGCACGCATCCCCAGCAGCTGCCCTGATGCAAAATAGAAATGCTCTGAGTTTTCTTTCTTCGGGCAGGCAAACGCAGCCGGCTGATGTTCCCAGGGAATCGCTTCCTTCTCGACGTAAATTCGGGGCTGATTTCTACGTAACCGAACCGAGCCATCTCCCCAACCGCACGGGCAAGTGCGTAAACAAAAATGAAAGCACCAGCACGCATCCCCAGCAGCTGCCCTGATGCAAAATAGAAATGCTCTGAGTTTTCTTTCTTCGGGCAGGCAAACCTTCCCGAGCCACCTCGAGAAGGGCCACAAATAACCATTCGAAAAGCAATTTCCTCCCATGAACCTGTGTCCGCAGCTGATCGACGGGAAATGCTCGTTATAGCTCTGCGTGCACAGCAGACCGTCGTCTCTCATTAATATTTAGTATTTGTTTCAAGGAAGGTGATTATTTTTGTCTGCCATCCAGGGGAGCTGGCTTTTGAACACGCTACATTTTAATTTGCTCAACCCCAGCTCTGTGCTGGTTCACATGACTCCATTTCTATACCTGGCTCACCCCAGAGATGGGGAACGAAACCAAATAGCCCAAAGGCTCGGGTCTAAGGGGCGTTTTGCATCTCAATGCTCATCAGCCGTGTCCTCACATTGCCCCATCACTACAGTATCTGAAGACGACCACGCGGGCGCTAGTGAATTTAGCCTTGTGGCAGGGCTGGGAGGCTGGGATGGATTAGCAGCTCCCTTCAACCTAAGGGAAACTGAGGCACTGGAGGGTTGAGGCGAGTGGCTGCTTCCCAGCTCTCTGGGGAGCAGGGCAGAGGGGCTGTGCCTGCACCGCGGGAAATCCTGGACCCATCGCCCATTCGCGGAGATGCTCTGACAACTTCTGGGGATTCTCTTTGACCTGGCCAAAGCGTTGGCATAAAAAAGTTCAGTGCCCAAGTCTGGCCTGGAGAAAAGATGACAGTGAATAGGATATGCTACCTTCACTGCACCTGTCTTGCAGCAATTGCCAGCATGAAGGATTCTGCCCCATCACGTGCGGTCTAGGAAGCAGCCCGCCGAGGGACCCAGAAGTCAGAAATTCCACGACAAGCCCAGAGGAAGAACTGTCAGCTCCCCAGGGCACGTCTGCGCCCCGGTCCCAAGAGGATACATGTACGTAGGCTAAGCCCTGGATGCATTGATGATTCAGCCCTACATCAAAAAAACTCCTTCAAACAAAACCAACCTGAGCAAATTATTTAACTTTCTCCTTCATTCTGACATCTCCTAGGCCAGCTGTGGGGGTATGTCCTCCTGTGGGCCCTGGGGCAAGAGAAACCCTGACCCTGGAAGGCTCCGTGTGAGCCTCTCCCATCGGGGCAGACGTGCTCTGGCTGGCTGATGACCTGGTGAATGGGCAGGAAACCTGGCATTATCCTTATTTCACCTACAGGGACCAGAAGCACCGACCTGTTCCCCTGTTATGAAAAATACATTTTCACTTTCTGATTCCCTGGAATCCCTCATTAAAGCGTTAACAACATTCTCTGCTCTCTGTCGCTGCTTGGATGCTGGAAAATGACCCTGCCTGCAGCTATCACATTTATTGAAAAGACAGGGAGGAAAACGCTACACCTGAGCATCCAAACTCTGACTGTGGTGCTCCCAGGAGCAAACAGGGACGCAGAGCCAACGCAGAGAGCAACAGCAGAGCAGGCTGCAATGTAAACGGACGTCCACCACCCGCCTGCGAGCGCTGGGGCCGGCTGACCTTTGCCGAGTGCCGGAGGAGCCAGCCCTTCTGCCTGTCCCAAGTGACTGTGGAGGAAATGAGTGTGGCCTGACCTTATCCACTCTAACGAACCGTGCTCCAGCCTCTCTGCAGTCGGCAGCGCTTAGTGCAGACGGTTTATTGCCCACATGCCGGTAGGGATGCACCGACAGCGCCGGCTGAACACCGTGGCCAGGCTGAAAGCTCTGGCCTGGGCTCCTGTGGCCACTGAAGGCAAATGTCCGAGTGCTTGTGCCACTCCTAGGTGAGAAAAATTCTGCTTTCCTAGGAGATTGCAAACCTCAGGAGAGATGGGAGGGGAAACTGCAGCGCTGGTCCTGGGGAAGATCGTGCACCGAGGGGTGTGTGGAGGCAGTTCCTGCAGCTCGATGGCACAACACGGGCACAGCGCTGAGCCCCCGGCACTGGAACAGCACCAGCCGAGGCTGGCATGTGCCCACGTGCAGCCTCATCCGAAACACTGAACACTGGCCCGCCGAGCGCCCGCCCCAGCACTGGGCACCAGCACAGGCTTTCCGAAGGCATGTGCAGAAAACGCCCTGGGGACCGGCGTGCCACTGGCAGCAAGAACACGATTAGCAGGAGCTCTGGGCAGCGAAGGCAGGAGAAAAAGAACAGAACAAACCATGGTTTAATTTGTACAAGCTGGTAATTATAGTTGCTATCTGTCTGAAATCTCTATTGAGTTTATTTAAATATGTTCTCCGTGAAGGCCATTCAGACAGGAATTATCAAGGTGTTGCAGCAGAGGAGATAATGCCATGCAGTTTTCAACAGATCAAGGGCTGATTAGGAGGAATTAATTAGCTGCTTAAACAGCCCTTGACTTGCTGCAGCAATTAGCCGTCACCTCCCTGCAGTCACGTTCCCCGTGCAGCAACAGCAGCGGCGATACGAAGTGCCTGACAGCAGAACTGCCTTCCCCGCGCCGCCGGTGAGCACCGGGCCAGCCCTGGGTGGGCGTGTGGCCACAGAAAGGTGCCCTAAACCCACAAGGATTAGCCTGTGGCCGCGGCTTGGCAGACGGGCAGCGATGCTTTGGGCCGCAGTGATTCCCTCGCACCCGCCATGGTGCCCATCCCATGCATCTGCTGCGACTCCCAACACGAGGCAGACAACGGATGTCTTCTCTCCTCCAGCCTTCAGCAGGCCAGTCCCTCGTGCATCCCCATCTCTTACGTGCTATGAGCCACCAGTTCTCAGCTGCACTCCACCACCGGGGCTGGCTGATCATCCAGCAGCCTTAATCCCACATGCCATCATTTGCTGTCCCTTTGGCAGGGTCGGGGCATCACCCCCACCTCTGCCCACCTGAGCCGTCACCCAGCCCTCCCCAGGCCCTCATCCCAGCCAGCCCTGCCTGCTGCAGAGCCTCCGTCCTGCC
>NW_010560354.1:0-16096 GCF_000687285.1 Phaethon lepturus | reverse complement strand
CGGGGGCTGGCTGGGAGTGGGTGCTGCAGGGCAAGCACCAAACCATGGAAAGCGCTGGCGTTGCAGAGCTGCCTGCGGAAAGCAGGCTGAGCTGTCCCTGGCCCGACACTTTCCAGAGGCAGGAGGAGAAGCTGATGCTCAGGGGCGACTGTGAAACCACTTTCTGTCCCTCCTGCCAGCACAGCACCCCAGGGGAGCTGGTTGCAGGCTGCCAGCTCCTGCCAGCACCCTGCCAGGCTCCACTTTGTTTAGTTGCTTCCTGCCTGCACTGGGGAAAGCCGTGGCGGCCCGGGGCTACGCGATCTAGAGACCGAGTTATTTCTCTGGAGGCTTCTCAACTCGCAGGCACTCAATTACAGAGAGCCATGAGACAGTAATGGAGCCCAAAAGCTTTTGTAGCAAATTATCAAAGCCCTGTGAAGTTCCCCCATTAATATTGGAGCAACAGCTTCCAGTTCATGCAATTAAAACACTGAAGTGATATTAGAAGAGACAGGCACCGTCTCAACAGTTTCATGTGAGCTGTAAGGCAACGCAGGCCGAAGACTTTGCCCCTGCAGCTTGAAAAGGTCTTTTGTATGGTACTGCACTGCACCAAGAAAAGATGCACCCAGAGAGGGACTGCTGATGAGCAATGGGCGCTGGGGACAACGGGTGACAGCCCACACACATGCACACCCTGATCTGATATCGGAGACCTGACACATGTCCCAAGAGATGGGGATGGGCCGGCTCAGCCAGAAAAGGTCTCTCCAGGAGGCTACGCCAGTTAGTTTTTCCCCGTTCCCATTTCCCCACTGGCTTGATGGCAATAACAGTTGTCAGCAAGACGCAGCCGAGCAGGACGGCTTAGCTCATCTGTGTCTGCCAAGGGCTTTCAGTTTGGAAAGGAAAGCATTGATTTGACTCAAGGAAGATTTTTCCATTGCCTTTCATAGGCTCTGGATGGAGGGTTTGTTGTTTATTCCAGCCAAAAGAAACAGCAGCAGGGTTTGGAGAGACAGGGTTTTGGTATGTGGACTGGCTACGGAGCGATACTGCATCGTGGAACAGCCAACTGGAAGGATGAGGCTGTACACCCAGGTGACAGAGAGTTTCACGGAGGGAAAACCCACACGTTTTCAGGCTGTCACAGTGAAACTTGAGGCTTGGAAAGCATAAAAGGCTGCAAAAAAAGGAGAACAACGAAGGGGCTGAAGAAGACAACTATCTACAAGTGGAAAGCAGGGTGCCTCCCCTCCAAAACCAAGGGGCTGGTTGTGGAGCTGCAGTGCGGAGCCGGTGTGACAAACCATCGCTACCCGCAATGCCCATCACCCAAACGAGCGGGTGAAGAGGACGAAACGCAAGCTGGAGTGCTTCTTCTAGTGGCTCTTTCCCGACGTACGCCGCTGCCGAGTGTTCAACGGGGTCCGGTCTGAGCACTTCAATAGAGGGAGAAGAGTAAAGTGACTCCACTTCTTTAGAAGTGGAAAGATGACTTACAGAAACCCAGCCTGCCTCCACCATGTATAAGTTTAGCCTAAAAAATAAACCTCTCCACATCCATCCCCAGTGAAAGTAATTGGACTGAAATGGCACAGGTCACCTCAGCTAACAGCCTTGAGTTGGAGAAACAAAACAAGCCAGCAAGCAAACAGATAAGGGTTTCGTAAGGACTAGGTACGCTTTACCTCAAAGCCATCCCTTGAGATTATCTCCACACGAGTCTTTACCTTGAATCCACTCATGATAAACAGCTAGATAATAAATTTCATTTCTCTAATAGTGTTTATGTGATTTGTCAAAGTCCATCTAATCAGCTGGTTGCAATAAAAGCAAGCCCCTGCTTAACGTATGCCAAGGCAGCCCGGGTCCGTCGATGTTCCATGAGCCACATCCTCTCCTCTTCAATAAAAACAAAAATGACACGGAATATGGGCTATAGTTGCTAGCAATTTCCAACACAAAATCTGAACACTTTCTCCTCAAGGCAAGGAGCTCATGATTTATTTCCAAAGAGCTGGAAGCTGAAGGCAGGTGATTTTGAGTAATCCAGAACAAGCTAAGTTAATGAATTTTGAGAGTGAGCATAGGGAGCCCTTATGAGCAGCTCCCCAAGACTGAGCAGGAGGAGGCCGATATGCTCCAGGCAGAGGGAATCAGCCTGCATGGCCCGAACCGACTCTCCCAGCCAACAAAATCCATGGAAAATGTATTTGTGAAATAATGATTTCTCCAGAGCGCAGCAGGGGATGGGGAAGGACCTTCCCAGTCCCAGTCTGGGATGTGGTGGGGACAGCCAAGCACCGGGAGGGGTGCGGGCTGCGTGGGGGAAGTGGGAGCCGGCAGGACCCACCCAGCTCCTCTAACCCAGTAAAACAACCTAATAAAATAATCTCCCAACATTAGGGAAAGGCAGAGGCTGCCCCTGCACAAGTATTCGGGGCTCTGCTTGAGCCCAGAGGGAAGGCAAGTGTTGCCAGATGAGCATCTCGTGCACAGGACAGGGAAGCATTTTGCCCGGTGTTTTGCTGGATTTTCTTTCCTCATCTTCCATGCCCAGATGACTTGGCTCACACTCAGCTTCCCACTGCACACAGTTCCCATCCAGAAAACCACAAACCTCAAATTTTCATACATTTTTCTGAAGCTTGGAGCA
This sequence comes from Phaethon lepturus, assembly GCF_000687285.1. Taxonomy (NCBI): domain Eukaryota; kingdom Metazoa; phylum Chordata; class Aves; order Phaethontiformes; family Phaethontidae; genus Phaethon; species Phaethon lepturus. Next base: position 13,455 of record NW_010560354.1, on the reverse strand, counting down.
TTTTCTCTGAGCGAAACAGGTCTGATTTTGCTCTGGCCGCCCACAGCAGGCACCTTCCCAAACCAACCAGAAGCAAAGGTGTGTGGGTCTCTCGGGTGAGACTGTTCTGCCCATCTCACATCCTGTATTTGCGCTTTTTTTCCTGTTACTCATGGACCACTAAAAAAAGCAAAGCCGGGGAAAGTGCCTGAAGTGTTATACACACAGCCGCTTTACCAAAACAGGCTGTCTACCCAAAAGACCCATTTTCAAACAAAGCAATCCAACAATAGCACTGACGATGTTTGAACTGGCATCGACTTAGAACGACGAGCTCTTTGCTGCACCGCACTGTCAGCAAGCGCTCAGTACAAATGCCACGTTACAAGACAAACGCCTCTCTTTTTTTTAAGACTTCCCTTCTATTTTCGCACCTGCGCTCCGTTGCGTTATTTCCAAACCAGACCCTGGATCCCAGCGGATCCACAGTTCTGCAGTCAAGTTCCTCCGAATCTGCTGCAGACTTCAACGCCTTGGGTTTGCTTTTACCTGTGGGGACAAAGCTTTCTATCTCTGTCACAAAGTGTCTGTCCTGCTCTTCAAAGCTTTCCAACAATTGCCGCAAACCTCTAGTTCAAATCACTATCACCATTGCAAATAAGGTCAGCCTGATTAAAAACCAGTTATTCTAGCTGGAATAAAACCAGAGTCTTCAGTAAATCCTGTGTAAGAAATATCTTCTTACTGAACCGAGACAAGTCTTCCCTGGCTCCAGGTAAAAGGAGATTGAGGTCACCTAATGACTCTGACATATCTTGCAGCCTCTGATTCATTGCAAAGAGACCGTATAAAGCTATACCAGAGATGTCAGCTAATTCAGGTGCCTTTCCGTTCTCCCTGTATTTAGTTGCAGCTCTGATACGTGTTCAGGTAGCAGGGGCCGTGTGAGCACCCAGCTCTGTCACTGTGTCCCCAACCAGCTGGACCTACAGATGTGCCACTGCCTGCAACTGAAAAATGGGGCTGGATGCTGCAGTATTTCAAATCGGGCAATTCTTCAAGCAGACGTGGCCCATGGGAGCGGAAATACTTTGGTTCTGTTGTCTTAAAGATTAAATCGGAAGCTCCGGCTCATCCAACACACAAGATGAAGAAGGAGCTGGCAGGAGAGAAGGGGATGGAGAAAGGCTGGAGATGATCAGCCAGCAGAAGCCTCGCGACACATCAGCACACAACCACACAGCCCCATGCAGAGGAACAAAAAGCAGCTGAGCCATCGCAGAGCTGCCTGGCATCTTGTGTTTGATGCGAGGGTTTTCAGACCCGGGCATCATCTTTGCCGTTTGCTCTCGTTAATAGCTTTGCTTGGATTCCAGCTCAGGCCAGCTCATTAGCCACACTGCCATATCTGACACTAATTCTGGATCACTCCTATTGCTACAAATAAATAATAAAATTGCCTCCACGCAGGGGTTGTTTTCTTCCTCTCTCTCCCCCTAATGCAGGTCTGGTAGCATCTCATGTATCTGTTAATGAAGTCCATTACAGTCAGAGTTTCTCAGCAAGTAAAAATTACAATCATTAGCCAGTGACTGACGAGAGACAGAAACACCATTTCTGCCCGGGCTGGCAGTAACAGTACGCCAAGTACACGTCCCAGCGAGTCGAGCCTTGCTCTCCCATAACATGGTACCCAATGTTCTTCATTAGCATCTCTCTTTTTAATAGAGCAAGACAGCGTCCTGCGGCAGGTCGCAATTACACACAACAATTAACTCGGGGAGAAACAATGACGGGTGTCGCAGAGGCACATTTTGCAGAGGGGTTGTCAGAAGGCGAAGTGAAAGATGATTAGGAACATTTTAAAGCCCTGCCTAAAACCAAAAAGAAAACAAGTGGAGGCAGAAGTGACAGCGCAGTAGAGGAGACATGACTGGTTTCCTTGTAAACTACTTTGTAATTGCTGTTTTAAGTAGTAAAGAAACACAACAATTTTTCTTTTGGTCATAATACCCCGATGACCAGGACCGGCCATCTTGGACCAGGACTTCTTGTGCCATTTGCAAACAGCACACAAAGCCGGCTCGGCTTCTCCCAGAGCTGCTGCCACTCTCTTGCTGCCCTTTTGTGGAATTAGGGTTTAATTCTCTGGAATAAGTCTGCTAATAAGGACTCCCAACACACCCATCCTCTGGACAGCGTGTACTGGCTCATCGGTCCCCCAGGGGCTGTGATGGGAGGGGAGACAGGGAAGCGGGGAGAAAAAAAAATAAATACGCGTCGCAGAGCACAAAATGCAAGAGAAATCTAATACCCCTTCACAGAGTGGTGAGAGTTCGTTGGAAAAGAGGTACTGGTTGCACCGGCCGCGCTCGGCGGAGCGCCGATTTCGGCTGGAGGGCCTCCCGTCCTCTTGCTGCTCGACATATCATGTTCCACGCTCCGTGTTAAGCTTCCCCTGGGAACATTTCCCACGGCGCCGAGGACAAGCATGTTTGCGATGCTGCTGTCGTCCCGGTGGCCAACAATAGAGAGGGACAATTTGATCTTTATGTAACGCATAAAGGCAGCCGCGCGCTCTGTTCCCCTCTCCTCGGGGATGAGATGTTCAAACTCCGCGGCACAACAAGGAATAACAACCTGAAGGGTTAAATACAAGCATCAAACCCCTCGGGCTTGCTGGTGTTATCACAGGGGTTCCTGTGGGTGTTGATGGTACACGCCCCATGGTATTTGTTCAATGCAAGAAACGTAACCCAAAAGCCAAGCAAACAATCAATCATCCCCAGACCCAGTGATGTGCACCCCAGGGGAGCCCCTTCCCCCTTTTGCAGCCTCAAAGCCCAATGCCGAGATGCACGTACGAGCCCCGCATGCAGTGCTCAAGCCCTCTCACAGCCTCTTGCTCCGTGCATTTGTACTAGAGCCCTGCACGGAGGTGGATGGGGGAGGCTGAGCAAGTCCTTCCAGCTAAAGATCCCCGCACATCCGCACCAGGGACCAAAGCCTGATGGGTACAGGCAGGAAAGTAATGTTCCTCAGTTGGGCGATGCACTCACTTTGGCTTCCGAGTACATCAAGCTCTGGAAAATGATTGCACGACAAAGGCTCAAAATGAAACTAATTCATTGCTGCTCTCCAGCCTTGGGAATCAAATGAGTAACTCTGCAGTCATTAAAACAATGTCCTGGTAAAAATAAACAGGAAAGGGCACTTAATAGGAATGCTTCGTGGTTAAAAATATTGTATCTCGTCTGAGGTCATTCAGTTTTTATCAGGAACAGCCATGCGTGCCCAAGGTGATCGGATTTGGTATTACTCCAGTCCTGTTATGGGTGTACGCTGTAGTCACAGACGGATGGAACGGGTTTTTTTTCCCAGTTCAGAATCCTCTCTGGGATTTTACAGATTGAGCATCTGCTGTCGGACTCACCGCAGAAAACACAGCTCTGAGGGAAGAGGCAGGAATATGAACATCCAACTACATGGAGAGATTTAGGGTCCCTCTTCTCTTCACCCAAAAAGACTGATGAGGAGGATGCTCAACTTTTTTCTTTCTAAAAGGGGCATTTCTATAGCAAAGGAGAGGCTCGAGCCAGAGGCAGTCATGCTGAGCACCAGGCAGGCACAGAGCTGATGCTGGAGAAAGGGCAGGAGGCGAGAAAAGCAGGCAGAAGGAGTACAGTAAAGGATCATGAAAGCTGCATGTACATTTTCCTTCCCTGAAAATGTCTTTTGTGCTTTTATGGCAAGGAGCTGCTACAATTACAGCTTCTTTTATAAGCGAAGCACAAACCAGATAATGAGCAAACCTCCCACCGCACAAAGGAGGCGACGAAGGCGTTCTGTGAGCCCTGACGGTCAGGCTTCCCCGCAAACAGCTGAAGGCAGAGAAAATTGCTAAAACCCATCTCCATTTCACCCACTTCAGGGGTGTGAGCTGCTGGCAGTCTGCTTTTTCTTCCCAAAAGCGCAAAAAGGATCACGCCACAAATGACTGTGCCTACACAGACAGCGAGTGCAAACCCCTCAGCCAGATAACGCAGCAGCTCGCACGTCCCGACCTGTAGAACAAGCCCATGGCTGCATCATCCCCGGTCTTGAGGCGTAAAGAGAGGGAACAAAAAAGGGTTTGCAAGAAAAAAAACCAAGCAAGATATTGCCAAATCCAGACAACCAGGTAATGCACTGCGGAGGTGCATATGATTTCAATGACACATGGGAAAATCAAGAGCTCCCACCAGCCTTCCCTCTCCCTGACCGCAACATTTGCTGGGAGATCGGGGGAGTTTGATGAAGTCAAACGCAGGTGCACAAGCCCGGGGCTTCCAGCTTCTCTGGCAACCAAACTGGTAATTTGCTAAGAGAGTTGCCCCTCTTCCCCTGCATGTGAGCAAGCACGGAGGTTTGGATGGCTTAGCAGGGAAAAGGAAAATCAGGCAGGGGCTCACTGGGTAGGGCTATTTCATCCCACTCTGCAGCCCTTCCACTGGGTTGAGGCCACGCTCCAAAATCAAAGCCCCTTGCTCTGGACCTGGTGCACCGCTGCTCCCGTCCCTCCGCAACGTATCAACCAACCACTGCCCAGGCACACTCTAAGTCCGTAGTTGATGTCCTCCATGAGCACCAGCTTCCAAAAATCGACTATTTCTCCCCAGGCTGGGGTACAGGTGTTTTAAAGCTTTGTCAGGATGCCTTAGAAAGGGAAATGTAAGGGATGCAGGCAGGCAGGGGGGAGTGCAGATACTTGTTTGCTTTAATTGAGATGAGGCTCCCAATATTTACCAGGAACCAGTGCCTGAACTATCTGGTTTCACACCCAAGACAGCAGGGATGTGGGTTGCCTCCTGCCACGTGCCATTTCCAGCTACTCATGTCATTGGGGACACAAAACAGGTGGAAAAGAGAAGGAAGGTTTTGCTTTGCTGATTTACTAATTTACACTTTATTACTCATTTGCTACTGCCATGTGAGCAACTGGAGATGTGTCCCCTCAGAGTTCAAGGGTATCAAGAAAACAGAAAACGAGGAAGCATTTTCTTTGGGGTGCCAACCCTGTGTGCCACCAGCCTGCCGCAAGCCAGATCCAGCACCCCCACCATGAAACCCCAACGCCTCCCTCCCCACCACGAGTCTCCGAGTACGCAGGAGACGCAATTGCATCGTGATGGAAGCCGGGCAGCGGGTCTTACAGAAATAACCTCCTCAGAGCACTCAGCAGACTGCGTGTCTCTGCATTTCTTCGTCAAAGCAGCCTATTTTGGGAGATCCATCCTTCTGGGAACTGGGTAGGCTTCTGTTAAGCGGTCTGCGCCATGGCACAGCCGGAAAACACCCAGCTCATGGCTGTGATTGCGGCAGGCAATCCGGGAAGCCCCCATCCAGCCCCCCGGCCAGCCGATGTCCCGGGGGGGATAAGTGCATTTCCCCGCTCGGGGCTCCAGCGGCTCCCAGCCCCATGGCTACGCACAAGCGCTGCCAAAGCCCAGGGCCACCCGGGAGGCCTCGCCGTCTTCCACGCCTCCCGGTCTGGGTAGATCATACTACTTTCTTTTTTGCCTCCAGCTACATTTTTTGCCTTGTCCCGTGGGGTGCAGGTGGTCATAGACTGGCCATTTCATAGACTAACATCTTTGAGCAGCACCTCATCAGCAGGAGAAACTGTTTAGCAGCAGCATGGCAGGATAGGGATGGAGTAGGACAGAGGGGAAAGGGCCTCCCCCCACTTCTAGGGTCTACGGATAATCCTCTGATGCATATGGAAACAAGACTCTTGGCTTAAATATATTTTTTCATCTTTTGTGCGTGTGCTGACTTACTCCAGCAGGGCTGCCAGCAGCCCACGGTTTATTTTTAAAACACTAAACAAGAAAAGTTCAGTGTATACAACACACAGCCTGGGTTTCTAGAGAGGCATTCTGCAGAATCTAAAAAAAGGTTGCTTGTCGGGTCAGTTTGGCTATGATCCATAGGGGACTGCGAGGTGAGAGACAGATTCTGACCTCAGTTTAGAGAAACGCTGAGCAGGCAGATCGTACACCAGCTGGATCCCAAATTGACGCTAGGAATGGGCACGGAAAGGGCTCAGCCGCCCAAGCGCACCCTGCCTTGGCAGGTCCCCGTGCACAGTGGCTGGGCAGCTGCTCGAGTGATTGCCGCCGTCTTGCCTGGAGCCCCGAGGGCTGAGACCCTGCCTGGCTCAACACACAAATGAAGCATCTCAGCTCACAGCTGCCCGGTCAGGTAGGGCTCCATGATCCCGCCCCCGCCACAGGCAGCTCAGCCTGCAAGGACATTGTAAAAAGATATCGCATGGCTTCTTAAAGAGGATTTAGATGAAAACACCACCACCCCTAGCTGGGAGGCTGCAGGGAAGCGGCGCTGGGATTAAGGATGTGGCTTTTGCTCAAGGTGACAGCGCTCCTAATTGTGTCACTCCAGCCAGCAGGCCGGAGGATGCGACCCAGTTTTGGAGCCTGTTATGTGGCTCGCAGCGGTGCCGACACGCTGGAAGAGCTAAATTTAGGAGCCAAACAGATGCAGTGTTACACACCCGGCCAGGACTCACTCTGTTACGAGATGGCTGGAGAATCGATGCCGTCCGTTCGCCGCACGCGTTACAGCATCGCTGCAAAGCCCTCGCCGCCCAAGTGGGAAGCGCTACCAAGTCATGCAAATAAAATTGCCACTAAATGCTGTTTAGGGGAGAGGGAGATAAAAAAAAAAGCAAATCCTTACTCTTTCTCAGGCATTGTAGGAAATGAAAACGGCTATCGCTGCCTGCTAGAGAGTCCAATTACAAATAATGTATGTTCTCTCCCTCCACAAAGGATGAAAGGCATCAGAGCTGGTGGTGACATTTTAAGACCGGAGATGTAAGAGCAAATCTGAGCCTTGTTGCAAGCCCAGCTTTACCCCAATAAAAAAACACTTTCTGCAGTCAATTGCCTTGCAGCATAGCTTGAAGCCCCGCTATTGATTTAGCATCTGTTATAAGCAGATAATCATCGTTGCTGTGCCGTGGCTTCTACAACAGGATCTAAAAGCACTTTCCAGAAGATGGTCAAGGGCTGCTTTTCTGCTCTCACCCACAGCTGCAGGCAGGCAGATGTTTTGCAGGGGAGCCCACGAAACTCTTGCAGGTTTGCAGAATTTCAAGGCCAGAAAAGACCATTAAATCACTCTGACTCGTTCATCTCCCAACCCTGTAAACTTCAGCTAACCGAGGTGTGCTCCCCGCGAGGCTCTGCCTGCCGCCCCAGCCCTCGCACAGCCACTTCATACCCTGCAATTTCCTTTCCCCAGCGAGGTGCTAACATCAAGCCACCGCTCAATCCTTCCCTTCTGTTACGTCAGACAGCGCAAGCTGCCGAATTTCCCCAGCATCAGGCATTTTTCTCCCGCCCCAAGAAGGTTTCTCAGAGTTTGTCTCATTGAGGTCTGAATCCCAACATGCCCTGAGCTCCCAGACGCTTCCCAGCAGCGTGGGGAGGTTTTGGGCCAGGCACCTTCCTCCGAGTTTAGCAAGAAGTGGTCAGAGGTACGTGAAATCGGGCTGCCAGTGCCTGCAACCCCGCCTCCCCGCCAGCACAAGCACTTCTTATCCACTTGGCAGATTCTTGCAGTCTCCAAAAAAGGATGGGAAATTAAAAATAAATGAACCAAGAGATATACATCCATCAGGAGGCAGGCGTTGTCAGCCCAGGTCCCTGTGCAACTACTTCTTTAATCAAAACCTCATGCAGTTTAAACACTTGACAGAAGTCTAGAACAGAGATCTTTCTACCCTTAACAGGAAAAGCTGCAACCTTGAAGAATAAAATCATGTTTGTCTGATGGGGTCTATTTTCTTTAAAATCATGCTAAATTACGCTAAGCCCATTCCTAACTGTGACATTTGAGGTTTCGCTCTGCAGATTCCTGCGAGATGCATGGGTGTCTCGAGGGGGTCACCGGAGGTGACGGGAGGAGCAAGCTCTCGGGTGGCAGCTGAAGATGTGCCATGTCTAAATCGGTCCGTGACGCCAGCTGTAAATTTTTAAGAGGCTCAAATCAAGAAAAGGATTGCTGATGGATGCGCTCCCCACTTGAAACTCACTTGTGTGGTGACAGACGTCAGACTACCTGGCTCACGGCTATGCCACTTGCCTGTTTGCTATGGGGAGAGTGTCAGAAACCTTCCAGCTTTCGAGAAACTCCCCATGTGCCAAGGCTCAGCGAGCCCTTTAAGGCCTCTCACATGCAGGTTATCTGCCTCTCCTGGTTTGAAAATGTTTGTCCCCGAGGAGCTGTTATTTAATACCTTCCTTAGTTACCAAGGGATGGGAAGTTTCTCCCATCGTTCTGCAGCTTTCCAAACACAGATGGGATTTATTGAAGTTACCACCACGCTGACCTCATTAATGTTTTACGGCACGGTTCCAGTGACATACCTACTCCTCACCCCCTCAACAGCCCCATGGCAGCTCAGGTCTCCTGGCTGCACTGAACATCCTTGGGGAGTTTTAATCCATCATCCCCAAAACGGCTCCACCGCTGCCTTTTGGGGCCTCGCCTGCACCATGCCTCACGCAGGGTCGTGGCTCCCAGCAGCTCCTTTCGTAATGGCCACGGTGGGTGGGAAAGCAGAGACAGCAGGAAAAATGAAAAAAAAAAAAAAAAAAGGAAAAAAACCATAGAATAGTGCAGGAACACATCCAAGCTGTGCCATGGACAACGCAACCTGGGGGCCAGCCGGGGATGAGGAGGATTTTAATTGGCACAGAGGGGGGAAGCAGAAGAGGGGGTGCGAGCCCTGGGTTTGGTGGGGAAACGCAGTGGGTGACCCCAGGGGGACGATCATGGTACCCCCTGGCACATGCCTGCAGGGAGGAGGGTGGGAATTGGGAATCCTGAGGCTCTTTTTGGTGAGCTTTTCTCCCCTGTGGAGAACAGGAGGGAGCATCAGCCCAGCCCGGCTGGAGTCCTGCAAATTGCCCCACTTAGGCTCTGGTCCTCTAAACTGCTCTCTTAACCGCAGTACATTAATCGACCCAACAAGCATCAGGGTCTTCTCCAGAGCCACACTTCCCCACAGCCTTCGGAGTCCATGCTTCATCCCCAAATCCTGCAGGTTTTGTCCCAAAGAAACATGCCTGGTGCTTACCAGAGCAAACGCCTCGCTATGCTCGAGGCCTCGAGATGCGCCTCTCCATCGGCCGAGCACCGCACGGCGCCGGGGTTTCCCCACCAGATATTTATTCAGAGGAACTGCACAGTGAGGACAACCCGGCGCCAAACTTTGCAAGAGGCAGACCTGGCCGGAGTTCAGCAGAAACAGGGAATTAAGACACTGAACTAAATCAATGCATTCCCACCTAATTTCTACCCAAATTAGGAATTTCATGCACAGAAGGGTTTTTGACCAGGGTCCCACATTACTTCTTAAGCACAGAGAGCAGAGAGTGCTTGGCACTACACAGAAATCCAGTCTGTGCACTAAAGCTCCCGCGAGCCCCAAGTAATTCAGATGCAGAAGGGATCTCAGCTGCTGGGAAGGAACTCAAATAGCAAAAGACAAAGGCAGCCTGTGTAGGGATGTAGAGAACGAAAGGAGAGCTGCTGCCTAGGTGCAGGCAGGGGACACAGATCACATGGGAAAAAGGATAGGACGGAGGTAAAGGAGGCAGGCCAGGGAAAATCCAGGGATGGCTGGGGCTACTCCTTCTAAAATGCACCTGATGGCAGAGGCGTGCTCAGGGCTGCAGGTCCCAGGCTGAAGAGCCCTTCGGCAGTGCCTAGTGCGAGCCACATGCCAGGACTGGCAGAGCCTGAAAACGCCAGGGAGATACCCAGGGGCCTGGGCAGAGCAAGTGTATGGATGGAGGCACACGGACTGCGAGAGCCAGCCGGCCCGCTGCAGCTGGGGAAACATCATCTGGTGCCACGCTCACCTCCCCAGAGCTTTCCACCAACACACCAGCTCAGGCTGCTCACTGCAAACCCATGCAGAGACGCCTTCTGCTGCCAGGCGCAGGCCCTGCACGTCTTGCTCGCAGTGCCACCTGCCGCCTCTGCAAACACTGGAAGGGGACAACAGCAACGCAGAGCAATGAACTTCCTGCTGTTACATCAGCCTTCCCTGTCCTTCAACAGCAGCCAAACTCTTGATCCAAAAAGCAACGCTATTTCCCAAGCTTCAGGCATCCCACGAGTCGCAGGCGTAGCAGCAGACATTAATACAGTACTTTTTTCTTGTACTTTTTTCTTTCTCTTTTATGCAGTTTCTCACTGGAGCTGGTCTATTCCCCCCAGAGACCACATCCTGAATCTTCTTGTTCATTGATTCTTTATGCTAAATGATGACTCCGCAGTCGAAATAATGTGGCATATTCTAGTTCACATTTCAGACATCGTGTGACTTTTTAATAACGAGTTGCATGAAAAATGAGGGAGGCTGCAACAAAAAGCTCCGACAGAGGTTTCCAAAGTGACTCACAGCCAGGAGAGCCTCATTTTTCCAAAGACCAGCGTGAGACAAGCTCTAGAGCCCCCACACTCAGAGAGCGCCGTGTCCTCCCCCTCTGTAAAAATAAGGCCTTTTTAAGGAGATGTCCCCAGAGTGAGAATCCCTGCAGGGAGGTTTGGCAGGCAGTTTTGGGAATATTGGCTGAGGTGACATCCCATTCTTATGAGTGCACCCTGGACCTCAGCCGTGCTGCTGAGGGTGCTGCGGGGTGGGAGTCACCTTGTGCTGCAGCCGGCCAGGGCTCCCCACTTGGCACGTTGGCTCTGCAATGCTCCAGAACGGGGCCGGCAATAATTATCACTGCTCTTGCAGGGAGGTTGCAAACCGCAGCAGTACAGGGCAGCTGAGACTCTTCCCAGCTCAGCTCCCGAAGCGTATGGCACTGACGGAGACGGCGAGCATCACCCGTGCACAGGTATCCTGGCTCCTGCTTAGGGCTGGCTTGCTGCCAGCTCTGCAACTCTTTGCCAGACTTTGCAGCGTGATGGAGGGGGAATTTCTTCAGGTTAACTTTTGGCTGACTGTTTTTGCTTCCTGCCAGCTACATAACCAGCTGCCAACACATTTCAAGGGGAAGCAGCAGGCAACATATCCAGCGCAGCACCCCGCTGGGGGTTAATGCCATTTATGCTCAGTCCCAGTGGTGACCAGTGCCTGGCTGCTGGGTGGGAGGTGTGGCAGGAGGAGGCTGAAGCATGGGTTTGACTGCTCTGCCTCCTCTCCCAAACTCAGTTCCTAATTCTTTCTGCATCCTATGCCAGCTCCAACCTTCACCTCCTCTGTGACACCCATCACGGCCGCCCCCGGCCCCAGGAGCTCTCTGCAGCACAGGTCCCTGCTCACCCACTTCCAACGCCTAATAACCGAGCACCGCTCGCCCCACCCAGCTCAGCAGACTTCCCCAAACAAGTTTTTTCCTCCAGTGTGGCCCAAAGAAGATCCCCCTGCAGTTGGCAAAGAAAGGCTAAAAATGATGGGGTGTCCGGTGCGCAGGCAGCTCTTACCACGTTCCAGAAGAGCGGGTTGAAGGCGATGGAGAGGACAGCCGCAATGAAGCCAGAGTCAGTCACATCCACGTAGCCGAAGAGCCGCGCCATGGCTGTCACATCCACCTGGGGGGGGGAGAGCCAGTTACTGGGGGTGCGGATTCCTGCAGGGGCACCGGGCATTGAGCCTGAATACGGGGCACTTCAAACGCTTCAGCTGCCCTGCAAGAGCAGACAAATATTTTAATGGCCCCGAGCAACACGTTGTTACGGCTTGCAAAGCTGCAAAGCACTATGTCAGGGTGCAAAGACAAGAAGAAAGGTAGGCGCTCCTCGATGTTGGCTCCCCCCCACACCTCAGGGACAGCAGGCTCTCAGGGAGCCCCAAGTTTGCAGCAGTGCCCAGAAGGACACGGGTACCACAAGGACACTGCTGCTGTGGGGGTGAGCACCAGCCCTACGGAGCAGCTGCCAAACCCAAGCGTGTTTCCAAGCCGCAGGAAAGGGAGCAGCATTTCGCAGCCCCGCAGCATCCCCAGGGACGGAGGGATGCTGGTCTGTGTGGACACTCGAAGCAATGAACTGCATCAGGCTCAAACTTGCCTTCCATAAAGTAAGACTGATGCAAACCCCCTCCACAGGGAGGGGGAATGCATTTGCATTGTAAGAAGCTGCAAAAGACTTTCCTGTCTTAATTACAAAAACAAAAAGCCCTTAAAGCTCACCGTTTTTCCCCCTTTCTCGGTTTAAGAAAGAGATATTTTTCCCAGGATGGCTCCCTGACACTGTCAGCATTTTTACGTGCGATAAGCCATGCTGCTTCTCTCTCCCTGCCCCCTCTCCCTGCAGTGGTATTTGGATGAAAAACAGCCAGCGCCTTTTTTTTTTTTCCACCAAAACCTTTGAAAACAAAAGACAAAATAGCCCAGCCCAAGCCCTTCCCTCGCTTGAATCAAAATCAAGAGAACATTGAGACGTGGAAGGTTTTTGCTTCCCAAACACAGCTGTGTTTGCAAGTCCTCTGGATGCCAGGAGACAGGAAAAGCTCGAAAAGGCATTGGCTCCACCTCGCCTGTCCGGGAGAGAAATTCCCACTGGCTCCTCACAGGTTCTTCGAAGGAGCCAGAGCCACGGTGGGATTTGTGCAGAGGAGCTGCTAAACCTGCCACCTCTCGTAGCCAAGAGCAAAGGCCCTGGAAATGGCTCCCACGCTGTCCCAGGGCACGTCCAGCTGCTCCGGCTGCCTCCTGCACAGCCGTGACCACCCACGGTGCGAAGCGCACCGCTCCGGGGAAACGGGAGGATCCTCACCGGGGTCCACAGCTGCCTTCAAACCACCACCACCCCAGCTGCCCCGGGCTCCTCCATCTGAGCCCTCGGGACATGGGTGCTGGCACAGAACAAAGAGAACAGCCCCATGGGCCTGATCCTGACCTGTGTCCCCTTATTCCCACCCTCCCTGGCCTCTCGTCCCCTCCCTTCACCCCCGAGCAGCCCTCTGCCATCAGACCTCGTCCCTTCAAACCAAGCACTGTCAAGCTGTAACCTGGGCACCAAGACAGCCGCTGGCACCAGGGCCAAACTGTCTGGTCCCACTTCAATTGCGATCCCGTGGGACCAGGACAGCTTCTTTCCTCTCGTTTTGTACGCTACTGAGCACACGGCCAGCACCGGCTGAACAAAAGCTTCTTGACCTACTAACTCCTGGCTGGCAACATCGTTAACATTGCACTCACCTTCTTTTCTCCTCCTCAACAACCAAATTCACTGCTGCCAGCGGGAGGCAGATTGGCCTGTGCCTAGTATGTGCTTTTAGGGACAAAAAGGGGAGCCCATTAGGATGAGCTGTCTCTGCAAGCTGCTGGGACAGCCAGGGAACAGGCACAGAACATTCAACTTTGCCTCCTCCTCCCCGACGGGCGATAAATAACGGTGGCAAACACTGCCCGCTTGCCCACAGCCCCGAGGTCAGGGAGGGCGAGA
>NW_010560353.1:0-1686 GCF_000687285.1 Phaethon lepturus | reverse complement strand
TGGGTCCAGGCAGCAGCTGCCCCCCAGGCTCCCCCAGGCAGCACCCTGCGGGTGCCTCTCCCCAGCAGCCACAGCTCACTGTCACACCATCAAATCTGGGCGAATCTTTCTTGGTCCAACTATCAAAGCCTTTTCACGGTAGCTTGACCTGTATCATAGAACTCGGTGGTAAATTTACATTTTACTTCCTATGGCCATGCAGTAGGATTAGGACTCTGAGACAGAGTAAGAAGAGATGCTGTGCCACAAATAAGTTTAAAAAAAAAAAAAGTAAAAGAGCATTAAAAGTGTCCAGACATCGGAGAAATCGTTGTCTTATGATGTTTGATATATCATATTAAACATTCTAAGATAAAAAGAGTCAAAATGAAAGGAAGGAAAAACCTCAAGCCTCTTAATTCAATCTCTTAATTTTGCATCACTCTCCCTCTCTTTCTCCAAATTTAGAAGGAAAGGTTATTTTGAGCAACAATATTTATGGATTCTATAATTAAGTAATTGAATGAAACTGAGAAAATAACCTGAAATTCTCTAAATGCACATGAAGCAGGAGGCCCTCAGTTTCCAGCTGACTTGGAGAAACTGTTCAAACAACCTTAGAAGATTTTAAAATCCTCCTGCCAGAGAAGTCCTTCCCTCACCTTGCCCACAGTGACAGGATTTGTGGTGCAAGAAGGACAGAGCCACAAACAAGACGACGACTGACTTCCTCCTTTTTCTTCCTACCCTTTTTATGATTCAGTTTACATGGGAAGATGTGTCTAATGAAGAAAATTGGGAATGAAGCATCAGGCCTGGAACAAATAACACAGCTGTCAGGAATCAGTTGACCCAGTTTCTACTTAGGTTATAAACGTATCGACGGTATTACAAATTCTGCAATTCTCAAGATTGCTGAACCATTCATAAAGACTAATCTATACACTTTAAAATTTTGTTCAAGGACGTAGATACTTGCCGTTTGCCTTACATGGAAATCTATGGTAGAATAAGATGTTTGCAAGCTAGGACAACAGCCTGCGGGGAAGATATGCCAGCTATCTACATGAGCTGCAGTCCTCAGTTAGGGGCATTTCCATACATATTGCCCTTCTGTCTCTTATTTTCTGGTGCAGAGAGACTACCTGCTCCATGACTACTCTGTGATCCTACAGCTACCCTCATTATGGTTCATGCTTACACAGCTTTTGGCAGAGAATGAACAGCTCTGATCTGGAAATTGTTTCATAGGGACTTTCCACACACCACATTCTCTTTTTAAAGAGCCTCTCACAGCACTGAATGACGATTTCTCTTCTTATAACCATATTTTTATTTAAAAAGACTGTGGAAAGTGTGAGTCTTCAAACATAGTGATTGTCCAGCGCTACTGTTCAGATTGCATTTTGCTAGAGCATTTGTAACCATGAAAGGGTTTTGCTACTAAAAGTCAATGTGAACTACTCTTCTCTTTGCAATTTAAATGCAGCACTATGTTCCTTAGAGCCTGAAAGAAAAGGATAAAAAAAAAAAAAGCCTAATGATGTATTTTAATAATTGAAGAAAACTCTGATCTTTGACTTTGTGATAGGAAAAAAAATGCCCATTTAATTACAATTTTAGAGAACTGAGCATTTCCAGGAAAAAAATAAGCTTTGCCTCCAAGACCAACACCACAGACAAAAAACGTCTCATAACCAGCCATAC
>NW_010560352.1:1629-3181 GCF_000687285.1 Phaethon lepturus | reverse complement strand
ATTAGGGGTTTGCTTTGAATTTGGGGGTTTGGGGGTTGGTTTGGGGGGTTTTTTTGCATTATCTCAATAGGTGTTTTGTAATCGGTGCAGGGGGTCGTCGCTGCGCGCAACTACCGCGGGTCCCCTGCCCGCCTGCCTCCCCCGGGACACCGACCGCCGAAAATCCCGGTTTTCCGAAGTGAAAAATCCTCCTGGACCATCTGAGAGGAACCGCCCCCGCCGCAGCCTGGAAGTTGTCTTCCCTCATAAGCGTCCTTAAAAAATAAGTTTAAAACGCCTGTTTTCCTTAAATAACGCCCCTTTAACTGCCCGTACTGCAAATGACTGACGCTGTGAAAAATAAATGTGAGATGAGACGGGTACAAAACTCCTGGGCTGGAGGCAAAGGCTGCGTGCCTTCAAATGGAGGAGCCAGCATTTCCTCAGTGATTTCAGAGGTAATTTCGAAAAAACTGGGATGAATTAATCTCTCTCTTCCCTCCAACCCCTCCTCTGTCTAGTTCGATAGAAGAGAAAATAAAGCAAAGCTTTGCGACCCCCAAAAATGCAGGTGTGGGCAGGTCTGGGAGCCTCGTCTGAAGGCAAAAGTCGCCACTTTCTTTAATTGCTACTTTGGGATAAGGAAGGGAGGAAAAAAAAATCCACTTTTTAAAGCATAATGCGGTGGGTGAAGCCGCCGTCCTCACTCGCGGGTGCTCAAGTGATGCCGGAGCCTCTCGGGTCTGGAGTGAGGATTTCTGCAGGGAAAAACACTTCATCTCGTTGGTCGTCGGTAACTGCGAATTTGCCAAGAGACGAGGAACCGAAAGGGATTTTTTTTTTTTTTTAATTTTTTTCCTTCCTTTCCAAACAGTGTTCTCTGCGTTTCGAAACTCACGGGAGATTTGTAGAAACTAGCGGCTTAATTCTCCAAACATAAATAATAACCAAATCAAAATATAAAATGCGAGGGAATGGAGGTGCCCGGGGTAAGGGAAGGTCCCTCAGCCTGTCGCCGTGGTGGCTATTTTCCATTTCTGGCCATTCACAGCAAATAAATGAATTGAAAAATAAATAGTAATAATAAATCTTGGTAGCTCAGGAATTAATGAGGGATGGGGCAGAGGAATGCAGAGAGCAACGACCCGGACGGGGCTGGGAAAAGCGGCTCAGTTGCCGAGCTGCGAATGCAACCGCTGAAAAGGGCTTTTCCCAATTAAAAAAAAAAAAAAGGAAAGAAAAGAAAAGAGAAGAAAAAGAAGGAAAGAAACCCCTGCAATTACCTCTTTCCCCACGTCTGTTGCTCTCGCCTGCGGTGCCGGCCGGGCTTGCGGAGATGCCGCGGGGGAGTAAAGCACGGTGCCACCTCCCCGGAGCCCTTGGGGCGGTTTTGCTCACTTTGGGTATTTTTCTGTATGTTTTTCTTATTCAAACCAATCCCCAAAACATGCTTAGAGGAAGGAATCGATTCCGGATTTCATTTCATTGTCGTTTTTGGGGGGTTTGGGTAGCTGGCGAAAGAGAGAAAATGTTATTTATTGGCGGGGGGGGGGGGGGAAAAAACAAAAAAAGG
>NW_010560352.1:741-1499 GCF_000687285.1 Phaethon lepturus | reverse complement strand
AAGTGCGGGGGGGGGGAATAAAAATCCAAAGTAGGGAAGAAAACGGGAATCCAACTTGAAATGGGCATTCTTCTTCTTTAATAAGCCGTGATTAGGTTTTGTGGAAGGAGGAAAACAAAGTCATTTCCCAAATGGAGAGAGGGAAAGCACAGAGCCGGGTATAACTTCATAAAATGCCACGGCGGGAGGCGCTGCCAGTGCCCCCCCGACGGACCCCGTGGAGGAAATCCGCTCCCTGCGTTGACACCCCCAGCTTTGATCAGCATTCAGTAAATGCCAGGAGGGACTTTGCTCCTAATCTGTGCTTATTAAGCAAAAAAGAAAAACAAAAAAAAGCAAACAAAAAAAAACCGGAAAAAAAAACCCCGACGATGCTTGTAAAATTGCAGGTAACTCTTTATTGCAACAAGAGAACCCGCGATCGAGCGTGTGCGCCGGAAAAATCACCGGTTTGTGGTGCTTTTGGTGGTGTTTTTTTTTAATAAAATGTAAAAAGTCGGTAGTTACCTTTAAAATACTCTCCGCAGCGCGTGTGCACGGCCGGTCCCAGGAGGAAAAAAAAACCCCGACGATGCTTGTAAAATTGCAGGTAACTCTTTATTGCAACAAGAGAACCCGCGATCGAGCGTGTGCGCCGGAAAAATCACCGGTTTGTGGTGCTTTTGGTGGTGTTTTTTTTTAATAAAATGTAAAAAGTCGGTAGTTACCTTTAAAATACTCTCCGCAGCGCGTGTGCACGGCCGGTCCCAGGACCGTTT
>NW_010560352.1:0-547 GCF_000687285.1 Phaethon lepturus | reverse complement strand
CACCCAAATACCCACAAATAACCTTTTTTTCTCCCCTCCTTTCCCCGCCTCACCCCAATTTCCAACCCCAAACCCCGCTGCGGTTTCCTCGCCGCCTTTCAGCCCTCCTCGCCTCCGTGGCTGCCGAGAGAGGTTGCCATATTTGCATATATGGTAATGAGCTCCTAATTACCAGCCTCGCTCTGCTTTGCTGATCGATTTCGAGCAATACATAGGTTAGGGAAGCTTGGAAATATCGCGGGGGTCCCCCTGCGCCCCCCCTTTGCGATGGAGCTGGCCCCACATTTGCATCGCAACTTTTTTTTAAATATAATACGTATATTTTACGTATAGGCTACGTGGAGGCTCCTCGGCCGCTCCTATATATCCTTACGCCGGGCACGGCCCCCTCTCCTCCGGCGGCTGCAGGCAGGTGAGGGCAGGGCAGGCAGGCAAGGGGAGTGCAGGCAGGGTAGGCAGCGGGGGCAGCGCAGGCAGGGAGGGCAGCGGAGGTAAGGAAGCGGGCAGAGAGGGCAGGGCGGTGCAGGCAGGTGAAGGCAGGGCAGGT
>NW_010560351.1:437-684 GCF_000687285.1 Phaethon lepturus | reverse complement strand
CCCCCCCGCCCCTCATTGCCCTGCTCCCCCCCTTGCAGAAGGCCGAGTCGGAGGAGCTGGAGACCCAGAAGCCCCAGGTGAAGCTGAGACGGACGGTGTCGGAGGTGGTCAGGCCAGCGTCCACCCCTCCCATCATCGCCTCTGCCATCAAAGACGACGACGACGAGGACCGCATCATTGCGGAGCTGGAGGTGAGCGCGGGATGCCTCAGCTTACCCGCACAGGAGGCGATGCCCACGCGTGGCTT
>NW_010560351.1:0-347 GCF_000687285.1 Phaethon lepturus | reverse complement strand
ATGACACCCCGAGCACTGGCACAGCAGTGGGCTTCCCCCTCCTCACCTGTGTCCCCGCAGGAGCGCGGTGCCGTGGGGATGGGCAGCACAGAGCCGTTGCCGCCTGCCGGACCCCTCGCTGGGTCCAGGTGCTGCATGCCTGATTCACCGTCTCTCTTCAGCGCTTCCACCCTGTCTTGGGCTTTAAGCCAAACTCGTTTGGTTTTTAACACTACGCAGCTTCAGCTGGAGGCTCGTTGGGTTTTGAGCACAGGGCATCCTGCAGAGATCCCACTCGGGACGCTGTCCTGAGGCTCTGAACACCCCCAGGCTGGCTGTGCCCCACCTCCTCCCCCATTTGCTATGGT
>NW_010560350.1:0-8553 GCF_000687285.1 Phaethon lepturus | reverse complement strand
GCCCCTGGCGCTGCGCTCGGCATCTGTGGGGCGAGGAGCCGCTGCCTTGGCTTTTTCTAAGAGTCTTTTTCTGCAGGGCTTGGGGGGGTTTCTTCTCGCAGCTCTCCCAACCGGTGCCTTGTCCGGTCAGCAGGCTGAGCCGCCGCAGGCAGTGAGGGTATCTGGGCACCCGTCCCCAGCTCTCCCGGTGGGAAGCGGGACGGTAGCCCCTGCCCTTGGCCTGCTGCCCGCCGATCCGCCTGGAAGCATCCCGGCGGCAGGGCAGGGGCCGGGTTTGCTACCGCTCGGCCCCGCAGCGGCAACGCATCTCCCTTCGTCAGGGATCCTGCCGAAGCCTGCCCGGCAGCGGGAGGAAACACCCTGATGTTGCCACTGTCTCCACGATGCGATCTCGGCAGGGCCCCTTCCGCGGGTGCTCTGCGCCAGCCTGCAGCAGGGAAGCGCCGGGGCTTTGCATCCGCCAGGCAGCTGTGTGCCCGCTCGGGTGGGTTTCGAGCTCCCCCCGATTGCACGTTGAGGCTTTGCGATGTGCAGATCAGAGCAGTGTGTAACACAGAGGAGTTTTTCTCCTTTGGAAATTGTCCCTTTGCACAGGCGAGGTGTGTTTGGTGGGATGGTTTTGGCATCGTGTGAGAGCATCCGTGTGTAGGCTCCGGTCTCTCCCTTTCGGTGTCTCCCTGCAGTAACTCCTAGGCCTGCCGCTGGGCACCACCTTCCCGCAACTGAGGTATCTGCTGGGTGGCACGCGAGGACCGTTGTGCTCAATCCACTTCATCCTTGGAGCACAGGACACCTTTCCTCCTTCAGAAGGTGCCCTGGGAGCAGATGGTGTGCAGCTGGTCTCCCAGATGCGTTCAGAGGAACCATCTCTATCCAATACACTCTTGTTCTTCTCTCCTCCTTTGTTACTTCTCATGTGCATCACTGTCCAACAGTTTCATTTGTTATTTGCAGAGCTATTTATTGGAAAGGGGAAATTTTAAGACGGAAATTATGGTTTCTTCCTGAAGTCTTGTAGGACCTTTCCTCAGGATATTCTCTTCCCTCTCTCATCCCCTGTGTGAAACTGTCTTGTTTTTCCTTTGCAGGAGTTGTTTGTTGAAACCATAGCCAAAGATGCTTACGTGTATGCTCAGCAAGGAAAAAGGAAAACTCTGCAGAGAAAAGACCTGGGTACGAGAGCATATTCTGTGCTATCCTTAACAAAGAGTTGCTAGGATTGAGGATTTTTCCACCTGTCTTGGTGTGATGAAGCAGTCATAGGTGCCTCTTTTTCTTTCTCTGAAGACGGGAGAGAAAAACTTCTCTTCTACCAAATATTACGCTAATAATTTCACACACCAGCTCCAAAACAAGTAAACCTCTTTGAAATTGGTTGCTGTACTGTGATGTAAATTCAAATACTGCTATTTGAAGCAGATGCAAATATGGAGTCGGTTTATCTATGTTAATTGTTTTAAATTTGCTTTGCAGATAATGCCATTGAAGCTATTGATGAATTTGCTTTTTTGGAAGGTGAGTTTCTACTTGGTTTCAGTTGGTTTCAATATTTTGTGTAGTCTCCTTCTTGGGAAAGAAAGAACTTAATCATTTGCAGATCCCTCTCTTTCCACATCTTTAATAATTAATAGTGTACCTTGTTATGCCCCTCTCTGAGAGGTGAAACACAAATCAAGCGGACCCTGAGACATGTACAATACTTTTTAGCTAGATTTGTTTTGTGTGTGATTTGCTTCAACTTTAAAAAGTTACTGCATGTTCCTTTGGCAGCTTGTAAACAAGTTACATTTGTTCACATAACTGCATTTCTGATTTCTGATACTATAATTTTTTTTTTTTTTTTTTTTTCCATTTTTAGGTACTTTGGACTGAGCCGGCCAGAGACAGAGCTCTCTGGAGAAACAGAGCACAGAGATGGACAAATCGCAGAAAACAGGATGTTGAGAGTTCAAAAATAGTTCCTAGAATCAAGACATTGAAGTGGCAACCATAATTTTTTGTATAAAGTTTAAGTTGTTTTAAGTTCTTTATTTAAAATGCATATTTTTTCATAAATACTTTGTATGTCACTTAACTGTGCCCTGCCGCCACGGTGCAGACTGCTCTCCGGCTTTGGCCAGGTCGCACGGCAGTTGCTCGGAGTAGCGGTCCCTGCCTCTCCAGGTACTCTGCAGCACCACAAAGATGTGAATGGAGAGTGGCTCGGCTCAGATGCCCAGGCATGGTGAAATTTTTTACATGGAAATGTATTTTTCTTTGTATATGTTTGTTTCTTGGCCAAACACAATTAAATTTTTTTGTTGTTGAACAGCTGTCCTGTTCCCTGTGCTGCTGGGATGAAGGGGATAGTGTTCCTTTAGCACGGTGGTAAATGGCATAGTGTGGAAAGGATGCCTTCTAACAGCATTTTGGTTTTGCTATTGTTTCCTCAAGGCGTCTATCCCAGTGAAGCCCAGCTGTCCTCTAGGAGCTATATATGAGCTCCAGGGAGACTTGGCTTGTTCCTAGGAGTGTACAGCTTCCATAAATTTCTGATTGCTGCACCTGTAAATAATTGTAGCAAAAAAACCACGCAAACCCAACACTCCCCAAAACCCTATTTTGAATGCCAGAGTAGTGTCAGATGCATTACGCTGCCATCACCGTTCTCTTGTGTGCTCTCTTTCCTGAATCCGGCAAAAAAAAATTTCCCTGGAAACTGGATCTGTTCCCTGCCACGTGCACTTGGCCAAGCCGGTGCAGAGATCCTGACTTCTGCAGTTAGGAGCCGCGTGCAGCAAGCGTTCAGGACATACTGCTGCCCTCGACCGGTGTGTCCGAGAGCCCCTTACCACACACAAGCACCGTCTGTGCCTCTGCTGTTTCCAGGACTTGGGAGACTAGTACTTTCCTGCATGTGTTTAACAAAATAGAAAGATGCGTCCTCGTGGCTCTAGGGCTCAGTCACACTGAAAAGAGGCAAAACCAGAGCTGTAGGCCTCTCGGTGTGGTTGTGGGGAATGTGCTGTCTGTCATCCCTGATGTGGCTGAGTCCTACGGTGTTGCCATCTTTATCAAAGAGCCAGCTTTGTCTCAGTGTTGGTGTTGCGGAGGGACAAAAGAGGGTTGTCCCTAGATAAAAAAGCCATTGAACGTGGATGAGTGAGGATGAAGGATGCACGTTCCTTTCAAATGAGGGGACTTGAAAGTGACTCCAAGTCACCACAAACTTAATTAGTTTGAAAGTGGTGGTAAGAACGAAGACCCCCAAGGGAGCTTTTCCACGCTGGGAGCAAAACCAGTTGCTCTCAAGAAACACTCTGAAGTTTGCTCCAAGCCTGATCCCTGTAGACATGTTGTGGGAGAGATGCCATCGCTGCCCAGCCTGCTTAGGTGTTTGCTCAGATCACAGTCTGGAGGTATTTGCTGGCGATATGCAAACCCGTTTGTCTCTGAGCTGTTCACCTTCTCGCCTGCTGAGGGAGGGCCTGGTGTAAGTATCGGGGATACCGGAGACCTTTTTGTGTTTCCCAAGGTGCAGTAGGCAGGACCCACTAGCTGTAGTCTTCTTTGCAGGGCTCCTGCGTGCTTCCATCTTTGCCAGTAAGTTCCTTTTTCCTTCTCATTGTCTTTGGTGTTGCTTTGGCCTCCTGCATAGGAGAGAAAAGGGGCTTGTGTGGGTGTGTGGTGTGAGGCTGTGCGTGGCCTTCCTTCATGCCTGATGCTTCTGCATGGGCAGAGTGTATGTTTTCTATGATGCTTCACTCTGAGCAGCCTGGAGGATTGTCAGCACTCGGCAAATAATTTGGGGTTTGTCTCGGCGGAAGCTGCTGTGCAGCAATCTGGGGAGCTTAGTGCCCGCAAGCTGCTTTGTGCTGAGAGGACTCCTCTCACCGAAGCTCGCATTGCAGTAACATGGAAGTAAGAGAGAGCAGGGGACTGATGTCCTAAGATAAAACACCTCTAAACACAGCCTTTTCTTGGAGTAATTAATCAGGTACGGTGTTTAGGCCAACTGGCCAGGTCTGAGAAGTCAAATGGATCACGTCCATCTATAACCGCTCTAAATCTCTTCCTCAGGCTGAAGCCATTTGGCTCAGGACGGCGGGTGGCTGGAGACTTGTGCTCGGCGCTCAGGGCCTCCTGCCAGCTCAAGCAGGAGCGGTGGTGAATTATAACCGGCGTAATGCTGGGCTTGGTGGTTTGTGCCTGCAGGTGCCGGAGCCGTCGGCAGAGAGGACGAGCAAGGGAACCTCTTTGCAGAGAGGGGCTGCTGCAGGAGGCAGAGCCATTTCCTCCACCTCGGGCATGGTGCGTTCCCCCTTCGCCCGCAAGAAACCTAGATCCTTTAAGCACCCCCACTCATGTCCTGCCCATCATCCCCCTGAGGTTTCCTTTTGTTAAAATTATCCTAGTGACTTTTCCCTCAGGGGATTAAGGACAGAAATACGCTGGGGACTCATTGCCCGGATAATCCAATGCTTAAAGCACGTTTTGTAGAATAGGAACTGATGAGTAGCCTGGCCCCCAGCTCTGTTCATCTGCATAAAAGAGGCTTCATTTTCTGTGCCAGTGTACTGCAATGTGGTTGAATTCTGTGTTTGCCTCTGGTACTGCGTCAGTTCAGGACCACTGCAGACTTTTGGTCCCCAGGATTAACACTGGAAGGGCTGTCAGCAAGACAGCAAGGTGTCCTGACTGTACTGTGCAGAGGAAGTAGGAAATAACTCCATTTATTCACCAGAAAAAAAGTCTGTGGCCTTCAGGAGTAGCTTTATTCTCAGTTCCCCTTGCAGCAGCTGTAAGGCTACATAAAATGAGCTTCAGCTGGTTTCAGCGCAGCTATGTGAAAACGGCGTTAAACTGTATGGCCAAAAGTCTGAGGTTTCTTAGGGGTTTTTTCAGTGCACGAGAGCAGCACTTGTACAAATTCAGCCTTTAGTGTTCGCAAAATATCAGGTTCTTATGTGAACAGTAGGAGTTATAAATGACCATATCCAGATTAAAAACTGTCACAAGCAGCTTGTCATCTCCAGAGGAAACAACTTTAGAAGAGTAAATAATGATGAAAATAGTAATAGATAGTGATAAAAATAATAAACACGGCCTGTACTGCTGTGGGGATGGGAGAGCAGGGGTTAACAGTGTCTTCAGCTGGCGAAGTGTCCTTTGCAAAGCGACCAGCTGTCTGTGTCCTTGCTGTGGGTGAGGAGCATCCGCAGGGACCACCGCCGGGGAATGGCTAACACACTGCAAATGGCTACCTGCCTTACTGCTTGCTGGCTTCCCTGGGCAAAGAAATCCTCAGGCAGCTAGAAGCAGCTATAACCTAAATGTGAGTTTAAAATGTGCCTACGTGTTTCCTGGTGTCGTGCAGCACGGTGATGGTGGCTGTCTCTCGCACTGACGCTGAAGGTCAGTTTTAAAACAAGTGCAGAATTTTTGCAGCACACACTGGGTCTGCAACTCCAGCAGGTTAAAGCAAACGAATTATAGTGGTGTTGAACTGCTCAGTGGGCACTTTTAAGGCCAGTTTTCTTCCCTATTCTGTGATGAAATGAGGATTTACATCAACCAACCCTTTGAGTATGGACAGCACTATTGGGGAAAAATAACTCATTTTAGAAGGATTTCCAGAAGGAACAGCCATTAGCCAATAACCCCTGATATTTTACAAACTCAAAATACCGCAAACTGATCTAAACCTGGATGCCATGGTCCTGTGTCTCACCCATTCCCACACCCATTCCCACCTTCCTGTCCTCTGCCTTGTAATGCTAATGTGGCAATGCAACAGATTTGGGGAGCTGTGAAATCGGGATTTGGCAGGCAGGGGTCAGATATATTTTCAGCTCAGGCAGCTCCATGAGCAGGTTCATTGGGCTGCAGGCAAGGGGAGCTGAGTTTCTCTTTCTGCCCTGAATCTACTGGGTGCTCAGGCTCGCTCAGTTCATTCAAGGTCTGGAGTTCAGCAAGAGATGAGCATTCTCATTTTCCCTTTGCTAATCAATGTGTTCACCTATGCTCAGCCCATCCTTCATGAGCCCAGTAAAGCATGTAAAACCTACTGTTTCCCGGTGATTTTTTAATTGCATTCTTTTTATTCTGTAGTGCGCTTACCGGTCTATTATGAAATGTTTTACTTCTGGTCTGCAGACACAGTAGATCCGTCTGCAGCGCTAGCGAAGGGCTTTCTCTCTGGGATTTCTGCAGGTGCTCAGGCTGAAGGACTCTCTCTCCCAGGCAGACTTCCAGAGGTGGACCATGTCTTTTTGTCCAGTGTTTGTGTTATACTTGGCCCTGGTTTGAGCTTGGGCCTTCCCAGCATCACAGAAATAGTGAGGAGTAATCCTTTCGCCAAACTTGTGTTTCACAGGTGCCTCTGGCAGTCCTGTCAGCGTGGATGTTGGAAAGTGCTGGTCCAGCTGCTTGTCCCGTCGGATCGGCTCCCCCCACCCCGGCCTCCCGGGGCTCTCCAGACACTCCTCCATGCTTGATTTTCTTAGAAGCAAGAAGGTGAGAAAAGTGGTTTTGTGTCGTCCCCGTGGCAGGAGCAGTTGGGTCTGGGTGAAGGTCTTACACTGGTGCCTGGGGCTGTGACTTTATACACATTTTAAAATACCTGTTCTTGGCTTCTGCATTGCAGAAAACCTGTCAGTGAGCCTCTTGTCCTCCCTTCGCCGGCCAGCAGTGGAATATGCAGGCTAGACAAATGGGAACTCTCCCGCAACGCTGGATACCTCGTGGCAGAGGAGAGGCTCAGCTGAAGGGCTGTCACAGCACCTACCCCGCTGCTCTGGGCAGCATCCGAGCGTATTTCTGTCCTCCCCCAGCCCAGCCCTGAGACCATTGTCTGAGTTGTTACTCAGCCACATCCGCTGCACGTGAGAGCTGCTGTAGAGGGGTTGGAGGCTTTGTTCTGCCCGGTTGAGCAAAACTGGCAGGACCCATGATTTCATGATGAATATCTGGCCTTTGAGGTGCTTATGTCATTCCCGTATCACATGCCATGTGTCACTCCTAGGAAGGACTAGAAGCAGCCTGTGCATTTGGGGACATAGCTATGCACGGCTGCGATGCTCTCCTTATCCCAGGAGAGCTGACGTTGCCTAAAGTCCCATCTCCACCAGGATAACTAACCCTGGAGAGGGAATGGAAACGAGCTCTGCACTGTGGCACTGCTGGTGCAGCACCTTCCAGGCAGGCAGGTCCACGTTCATTCCCCAGAGCTGTCATCACGCTGAGACTCCAGACCAGGAGCCTGGGGTGAAATGAGGACTGCTTTAGGCGATGCAGTTCAGCTGATTGTAGCATGGTTTGGGGGAATAAACAGTTCTGATATCAGCGTGTCACTGGGAAGAGCAGCACCACAGCAACACAGTGCTGCCATGCAGGGAGAAAGGAGTAAAAGCTGAGTCAGTTCTAGGTCAGAAGAGGTTTTTGTTCGGGAGCTGATGCTGGAAGTTGTTCTCCATGGCCTGTTTTTATAAGTGTATATGCCGCTTGCCCTGTTCTGTGCAGCTGCAGGTCCGGCGCCCCGACTCGCCACTGCGGCCGGCAGCCCCACGTTTCTGCAGGTTCCTGCTGTGAGCCCGCCCGTGTGCACGTGGAGCGGCTCCTGCTCTTCGAAGGCGTTCGGAAGGTGGAGGTGGTCGACGGCTGTCACTGCAGCACGTGCCCCAAGGAATGTCTCCGTCTCCCAGCTCTGAAAACCTTCTTTCCAGACTCTCCCTGGGAGGTCACGCTTGACGTGGGGAAATGCTCTGACCTGGCCTACAGTGCAGGTATGGGAACGATGGAGAGTTTGCCTCCCTGCAGGAATATGGGGACAAGCCCTTCTGTGTGACCAGCACCAACGTCAGCGCTCAGAACTAACAATGCTCCGGTCTGCTACGCGAACCCTCTTTGCCTTAGGTGGGGATGGGATTGTACTTCATACTGTCAGGGTTGGGTTTTCTTTTCCCGTCTGCTGCTGGGCCCTTACAGCACAGGTCTGCAGGTGAAATGGTAATTCTCTGCCCCTGTGCATGGTGTGAGGATGGAAATACAACCACCTCATCTTACGGTGACATGTCCTCTAACTAGAGGTCATAGAATCAGAGTAACCCAGGCTGTGAGGGACCTCAGGAGTCTCCGGTCCAACCCCCCCCCCCGCCAAAGCAAGAAAAACAACCTGCTGATAAAAGCTCTCCTGAAAATGGACACCTTAGCAACCACTAAAAAATGGAGTTTCCTTTCCGACGATCTGAAATGCCCTTTCATCTCAGCACCAGTGAGCTACACTGTTTCAGAAATCAGTCAGAAATGGAAACTCCAAACTAAATCATTCCAGAGAGATCAAAACCTTCCACTGGGATAAAGCTGATCAGGTTTGTCCTGAACTGGTGTGCTGTCTTGTGAGTGAGTTCACACATAAAATAACCAGAGAGTCACGTCGGTGAAGATGAACTGCTCTGTTTTTATCAGGATGGAAAGTCGTGTTGAAGTGATTTTCCACAACTGCCTGATAAAATCAGTTCTCCCGGAATTTGTTGATGTCACTTTATTGGCATTTCTGCATCTAAAACCATCCTG
>NW_010560349.1:0-238 GCF_000687285.1 Phaethon lepturus | reverse complement strand
CCTCGGGCAGGCAGGGAGAAGCCACGGACCCTCCCCTGCAGGGTGCTGAGCCCGGGACGTGAGCCGGGAAGGACGTTACAGGGGCAGGCGTGGGCTTGCGCTGCGAGAAAGACGTTTCTTTCCCGCAACGGAGCATGACTTTAATATTTTTCCTGGATGCAATGGCTGGCAAAACGATCGGGCCAGATCCCGCAGCTCAAAGGGCAAACACCGGGGCTGGAGTGCCAGAGGGATTGAT
>NW_010560348.1:0-18389 GCF_000687285.1 Phaethon lepturus | reverse complement strand
CCCCCTCCCGGTGACTTAGTGATTTCTTCTTGGTTTTTTGTTTGGTTTTTTTTTTTCTCAAATTACTTGAATAATTGTTGCTGGTTTTGGCTGCGCTGCTGATAACGGTCCTGTTTTTCGCTTCCCTTGTTAGCACGCAGAATGCAGGGCTAAATCTGAACACGGGGAAAGGAGTTACTGAGGAAAATGGGTGTTACAGGAATCTGCTGCTTCCCTGCAAGTTCGTCACTCCTTTGAGTCTTTGGTGTCCTTTAGGTTCTCGAGAAGAAAAGTAGGACTTACTGTGGAGTTTTGCTCGGGGCTGTGGATGTACTACCAGAGAAGTGACAGGCAGGACCTCCTTTACTGTTAAGACTCCATGCAGGTTCTCTTCATTGTTCAAGAAATACTTTCCCTTGCCATTGCTCACCTACACATTGCGCAAACTTAACAGCCTTGGGTCTGAGAAACTATCTGTGTGCTTTCTATTACGTTCGTCAATAAGTAACCTGGCTAAGGGTAATAAGCTTTCTTTCAGGAACTCCTGTATAGATCTATGAACAATTTTGATGATTTCTGTAAAGGGTAAAAAAGTGGCATCCTTTCCAATCACTGTGGGTGCTGAAGATCTAGGAGGTGTAACGAGCAGTCATATCTGGTTTTAGGCAAGCATGTCGGTAGATTCCACTGAACATACAAAACGTGCAAGACCACAGGAAAAAAAAAACTGTTTTTAAGTAGGTGATTTTGAGTGTACAACTACTCTTGTTTTGCCTTTTCAAATCAGCAAAACCTGCATCACAGCAAGGGTTTCCTGAAGTAAGGAACTGAGCAATGTAAAGAAGAATCTCTGTTTCAGATGAGCTGAAAGGTGTATTTCCAGTCTTTTTGGTTCACAGATAGCCCTGGGAATGTAAACTGATGCAAACAGGATCACCAGGATTAGAAGCTGTTCACAGACTTCTCCTAAAAAAGAACTGCAGTTCAGAGTTCTCTCACAAGCACTGAGAGATGGCCTTGGGGATGGTGAAACATTACCATCTGTGCCCTGTGTGTTGGGGGAAGACCCCGGAGTGAACTCTAACAAGTAAGAGCATTCAAATAACCAACACTTAGGATTTTATTGGAGAGTTTTAGGGGAGGCTTTCCTCCATCTCATTGCCTAGTGTGTCTTTAATATGTCGTGACAGGGGATTGACTGAGCAGGAACTGGCATTATTTAGCAAGGGAGGAGATGGTTATAAGGGAATGTGAAAAAAGGCACACATAGAAAGACAGGGGAGGTGAAAACACCTGAGCTATATTTGGGGAAGAGTGGAAGATCATTTGGGGAACTGTGCCAGTATGCTGTCCCCTTTCAGAGACACTACTGAGCAGCATTGTTTCAGTCTTGCCTCCCAGGAACAGAATCCAGGGACACCAATGGAAATAATGAGCTTTTGGCATTAATACATTCTGGGAAACAAGGAGGGTGGCTATGGGTATGCTCGCATATGTACGTGTACACACACACACACACAGAGCTCCCTTGTCCTTGTTGGAAGAGACTTCAGGCAGAGATTGTTTATCTTGCAGGATAGAGGAGGCTGTTTTAACTCTTAAGGCAAACCCTGTGCAGAGTTCTGTCTTTGCAGTGGACATCATGTTCCTTTGCAGCTCAGGTGGATAAAAGCGATGAAGAAACAAGGGTCATAGACACTGTACGGGCCTAGCCAGGTATAGTCAGCCAGGTCGTGGCATGTATTCTTAAGGGAATTCTAACTAAAAAGAAAAAAATCATCCTGGTTTGGATGATTGGGGGTGGGGAAAAACAACCTGGAAGTCTTCTGTCTTGTGCTTGAATTCCTATCAGAAGATGTGCCTTTTACCGCGTGGAGTGGAGCTGATGTATTCGTTCACTTTTTTTGCACCTTTAATTTGCTTGACCAGCCTCATTAG
Organism: Phaethon lepturus; assembly: GCF_000687285.1. Taxonomy (NCBI): domain Eukaryota; kingdom Metazoa; phylum Chordata; class Aves; order Phaethontiformes; family Phaethontidae; genus Phaethon; species Phaethon lepturus. The sequence goes on along the minus strand of NW_010560348.1, from coordinate 16,472 downwards.
CCTACTTTCTGCTAATAACTCTTTATCATAAATTAAACAGAGACCTACAGCCATGGATTGGTAAGCTAAAAACAAACAGGCTAGGAGAATCAGAAAGAAACCCATTTTCTGTGTGGGTGTGGTGACTGGTGGACAAAAATGGTAAGACCAGCCCTGACCTTCCAGGTCTCTACAGAGAGCATGTGCCAAAGGAAAATGCAGCAGAATGCTTTTGTGCCTAGCATGAAGGACTATGCAGGGATCTCCTTACAAAACTTCAAGAGGTAATACAGTTGCATAATCCTCCATAATAAGAAAATTCAATGAAGAAGAGGTATTCATTCGGGAGGAATCTGCAAGGATATCAGAAGAAACTGAATGTCTTCTTTTGCTCGGAAAGCAAGAATCCCGCATAGCTAGGAAACACCTCCTCTTTTATCCAGCCATCATTGTGTCCCTTTGATTATGCTGCCACAATACCTACCATACATCATTTGCAAAGCTCTGCATATAGGTGAAGTAAGCTTTACTGTTCCGTAGAAGGTGAATGTTAGCACTGCAGCCATTGGAAATAGGGAAATAGGGATACAGAGAGGTTAAATGACTTGTCCAAGGCCATGCAGGAAGCTGGGGTGACAGATCTCTGATTTCAAACATCTTTGGCATTTAGCCTAATCTTCAGGTCATTAAATGCTGCTGCTTCTCTCTTCAGGAGAGAAGATATCTAGAGGGAAACAATGGTGAAGATGAGGGAGACAATGGTGAAGATTAGGAGAGTATGTATTCTGTTAAAATTGTTCTTGCCATAGATAATTTGTTAGTGGTGTATTTTTCAAAGTCCTGGATTCTTTTCAGTCCATTCCAGAAAAAAATAATAATGAATAATAATGGATTAGTTATGTTATTATGGAATAAAGTGCTTCCCTTATCCACTTAGCAAGGTGCTTGGGCATTGCACAGACAATTACAAATAAAGTGCAGCAGTAGTAATTAAAATAAGCATGCATTATAAAAACAAAACAAAATGCAAATGAGTCAAGCCCCAGGATTTAAATGGAAAGGTCTAATACTACATGATTTGATTTTATATTTATTTAGCTATTTAATTCAGTTGGAGGGGAGTGAATCCATACATACAGGCATACTAAGAAGCATACATCATAGGGAGGGTAGTAACATCTTCTGGTATTTCATCTGCAGCAAAATTTCACTGCAGAGTGTTCTTGTAACATTTTCTGAGAGGTCCTAATCCCACTTTAATTTGCAACAGCTCACTGAAACTGGAAGCAAACAAATCACTCAAGCCTTTTTGACAGGTAGAGTCTTCCCGTGTTTTTCCATTTGAAAGTCTATCCAAGGCATTTCCCTCCTCTCAGCTACACTCCATCTCCTTATCCTGGGCAGGGGCTCCTCACAGGAAATCCAGGCAGTCTTCTCCCCATTTCTTGCATTTTACCCCATTCTCCTCCACCTTCCGTGCCCAGGCCTTGCAAGGTAACAAGTTTCTCCTGGTAATTCAGTATCCAAAGTGCTACCAGCCCTGGAGATGCAGGGCATATTAGCTTAGGTTCTCAGCTACGATTTTATGGTCTTATTATCATAAGCCTATGAGCTTATGGCAATGGTTTTTATGCTTCTGTAAGATATGTACTTCTATTGTCTTTCTTTTAGGAGAAGGAGAATTACGTACAAGCACACCTGAATACAACAAAGATTATTGGTGTTCAAGCTGAAGTCCTTAGTACTCAAGGAAAGGCAGATTTAATGTTGGCCAACCCACCTTAATTAACCTAATGTTTTCTCCTCTTCTTCCTGTCTCTCTCAAAACCATGGCAGAATCTTGAGTGAAATCCCCACAGCCAGTGTTTACCACCAAATCCATTGTCATCCAGTTCTTAAGAAGTACGTACAAGGAAGCATAACACAAATCATATAAAAAAGACAGAATTAGAGTAAAAGGTGGGAGGGAAGAGATGCAAGAATCATGGTCTTGTGTTGCCACCTTCCATTCTGATTTCTGAGGGGAAAAGGTGTGTTTTCAGCCCCACCTGGAAGTTAGCTGCCTGAGTAGAGATTCTCAGAACTGCTTGCAAGCAGCCTACAGAACAAAAAAATTCTGCAGGAATTAGATGAATAATTTCAAAATAGAGGATAGAATCAAGACAATCACAATGTACTCATGCATAATTCATGGATGGGAAAAAAATCTGCATCTCCTGAATGCTTCTTTCACTGAGGCTTCTTTCACTTGAGGCCTCATCCAAAACTATTCAGATCAATGAGAGATGTTTCACCATCTTGAGTCTAAGCCGACTCACTCTCTGCTTACACCTGTTAAAAAGATGGATAAAATTAAGTTAAGACCAAGTCAAGTGTGTTGCCCATGGTCACATAGGATGTCACCGAGCGTCTGTAATTAGAAAGTATTGGAGTCAACAGCAGTGCTTCCTCTGCTTCAGATGATGATTGAGTAAAGGCAGGAGAAGTCCTCTGGCATCTTCTACCTCAGTCTGGCACCTACAAGCCAGGTGCCATGGTCTGCAGTCCTGCCTGCCGTCTTTGAACGGAAATCTGCAACAAGGTGAACTCTCCCTCTTGTTGGGGCTGTTGAGTTGTTAGTTCATACCGTTATCGCAAAATCAGAAGCAAAGGGAAAATACCTTATTCCATAAATCAAACATAAAGAGCTGAGATGTGGTAAGAGCAAATACTTTAGATTCTTTCAATGCTGTTCATTTTTTTTCTCTTCAGTGGTGTACAGCTAAGCTGACATATAAATATTTTAAAACAGCTGCTCATCAGGAAAAAGGTACAAATTCTATATTGTAGCCTTAGCTGAGATGTGTAGTTTTGACACATTTTTAAATTGTGACTGTATTTGAACTGTGCTATTGCAGCCTTGCAGTATCAGGGTCCCTCTTTAGAATGCACTTTCCCTTTTAATGTTGCTAAATGTTATATTATCTCCTGTCTTTTTCATGAAATTAAGCTTTGACCACTTAATTGATTAATTCTAGAGAGCAAAAGCTACACAGAGACATTTTCTTCAGAGTCAGTTTTTTTGTTTGAACTGACAGTTGTTTAGTCTTTTGTAAATACCGCAGTAAAATGAAAAAATGGAGTATGAGCTTGAGTCTCCAAATCTTATCTGACTAGTCCCACTGAATTACATGGAGATTTTCAGATGGGACAAATTTGTGTCATGTGACCTTGCATAAGATACACAGGGAAAAAAAAAGTAAAAAAAGAAGAAATGGAATAATTTTAAGTCTAAGCTCATACTACAACTAGAAGCTTTTTCTGCAATGGCAGAGATCAAATACTGTCAAGAAAACAAAAACCATGCATGAACAGTATGCATTTCAGCTGAGGCCACAATATACCATTTTTCTGATGAGCAGCTGTTTAAAATACTTAAATGTCAGCTTAGCTGTGTTCCACTGAAGAAGAAAAAAAAAGTGAAAGCAACTAAAGTATTTGTCCTCAGCTCTTTATGTTTGATTAATGGAACAAGGTATTTTCCCTTTGCTTCTGATTTTGCAGTATCAGTATGAATTACCAACTCAACAGCCCCAACAAGAGGGAGAGTTCACCTTGTTGCAGATTTCCGTTCAAAGACGGCAGGCAGGACTGCAGACCATGGCACCTGGCTTGTAGGTGCCAGACTGAGGTAGAAGATGCCAGAGGACTTCTCCTGCCTTTACTCAATCCTCATCTGAAGCAGAGGAGCACTTTCTGATTACAGACCCTCCGTGGCATCCTGTGTTTCACCTTGAAAGCGTGGCTTCTTTGGGCAGTGCTCCTCTTATGTAACAGGGGTAAGCAGATACTGACTTCTCAGGGAGATTAGGACGAGGACAAATGAATAAAGCTTCTGGCCTGTTGTGCTACATACCATATGATCTCATACAGTTTGGAACGTGAGTTTAAGAAAAATGTACCTCCAGAAATGCCTCTGGTACCACTGTGAAGATAGTAAAAGGTAGAGCATTTGTTTCATGCCTTGATATTTTGTCACTATAGTTAATCTCTGTCATTGTTGATGAGTTGGAATATTTTTCTCAATTGAATTTATCCTTTTTACTTTCCAGCCATGAGTATTTATGCCATTCTCCGCTAGGGTAAAAAGCTCTTTAGTCTTAAAGCTTTTCTCTCCTTGAAGGTGACTGATCAGATCACCTGATGATATTATTTTTAGCAAGCTAAACAGACTGAACTCTTTAAATGATGCAGTTTTTAAAAACCTTGAGTCTTTTTTTTTTGGCTTTTGAGGTAGTTCTTCAGTCTTGCTGATACAGTGTGGTTCAACTAGAGGCAGGCCAAATATTTGCTGAAGAGGTCGCTGCTTAGATATGTTCATATCTCTTGTTGCTCATTATTTATGGGATCAGGCTTCTGCTGAGGTTAACCTTTGCCTTCAAATCTGCTTACAGCCTTGTGCTCAGACATGCTCTTGACTTGTGATAAATATTCCTGTATTCTATTTTGGTGTCTGAAAGAATTTCAAGGAGCAAATGAAGAGTCAAAAAGGATCCTGCAACTCAAAACCTGGTTGCTCAAAACCAGAGCAACCAAAACTTGCTCCAGACTCTTCTTTGAGGAACACAGCAGAATTGCTTCAGACACCTACCACCATCCACATTCCTGCAACTGACTCCATACAGTAGGACCTCTGTCTACACAGCCTCTTGCAAAGGACACAAAAGACCGCTCTGTTTTGGGAAGCCCAGACGTAAAGAGCAGGACATAGGTCAAATGGTGGCAGATATCAGGTCTAGTTTTTGTGTTGCGTGCATTAGCTTAACATCAGGTTAAGCTCTGGGTGCAAGCCATTCTGTCTTGTGAATTTCTTCACAACTGATGGGATTTTGGGAATGGTTGAAGCCAATCTAGTGACAAGGCAAGCAGCTGAAATGTTACAGCATTTAACTTGGCCAAAGAGAAATTCCCTACTGATTTGCTGGCTACCGTATTTGCCCATCTCCCAAGTAAAAGCAGCCTCACAGACCTTTTCAGATAGTGAGCAGAATTACCTTCTCAAACAACACTCACTCATTTTTAAAAGAGGGAAAAAAAGAAAAAAAAAAAAACCACAAAAGCTCACAGAAGCACTGCTTCTTCTTTCCATCCTATGCAGAGATGACAGTTCAGTTACTCCTTCCCTCTGCAGCATTCTCTGCAGCGCTCACCTTGGGAAGGCAGAGAGAGAAATGGCAAAGGAGAAGGGGTCTTGTCCCTGGAGGGAGGGCTCAGGAGCCAAAAGGAGTAACAGTGGCTGGATGGTGGGGAGAGGAAACCAATGTGAATTGGGAAGCGTGACACCCAGGGAGACCAGTGAGAAATGACAGGAAGCAGGGGACTGAAGATGCATAGGCTGTTAGTCGTTGGGGTGGGCAGAACTGAGGCGGGGGAAGGCTGATGTTTGGTCTGCGGGCAAGACTGACACGGAAGTTGTGGAAGAGAAGTGAAGGTGCAGAAGGAGGCAGAAAGGTGTGAGGGCAGGAGGTATCTACAGTGCTGCTCAGTAAACTGAAGAGAATGGCTGAATATTTGTTATAGGTATGGTTAAAAGGAAGACTCAAAACTTGAAAGTTAGGTTGAAGTCCACTGTGTAAGACTTGAAGAGCATATAAATAACAAAAATCAGATGCCTAGGAATGAGAATTACAGTGGGAGCAGCACAAATTGATACTTTCCCAAAATATGCTTCCAACCAGACTTCCTGAGCCAGAGGTGACACCCTTGCATTAAAAAAATAAACCCTCAGTAGTTTTCTGTCAGTTTGTCTGGTCTCACCTTGAACCTGTCTGAGTTTTTAGCACTCACATCATCCTGTAGCAGAGAACATCAGATCTTTGCTCCAGCTGTACTTACCTAATACTTTCCATGCTCTACTGAGGAACAAGGACACCATGACATACCTGAAGGAGGGATCAAGGCCACATGAGCAAACAGAATTCTCTCTCCAGAGATGTCACTGTGCAGGAGCACATAGGTACCTGGGATGTGGTCAAAAGACAATGCCAGTCTTTCCATTGACTTAGTCTCAGTTTCAGGTCTGGATCCTAAAGGAGCAAGAGTTATTTGCTGATGTCTTAAGTTATGATTTGTTTAAAAGCTTCCCATTTGCTCACGTTTGTACACTGTTTCACACACATTTAAATAACTGTGGTGGAGTCATGATTTTGGAAACATTCTCATTGTTTTTTATTCTTATGCGCTGTGTTTTTTACAGAGATCAGCACAAAAAGGCAAAACACAACCAACTGTGACAAAATATATAGAACAGCATGAGCTGCCTACAGACAAATGAAAACAGTCCAAAATAATACAGACCAATGTGAATCATGACCAATAAGCATATTTGTAATAATAAACATGTCATCTGTGTCAGATAAACAAATCACAAATATTTATTAAGATAACAAACAGATTATTAATAGAGAGACATCTGAAATTCAGATCATGTCTTTCAGTCCTAGTAGATATGAATTAGCAGCCAAATCTGCCAAAATATCTCTGGCACTCTCACAGAGGTCATCATACCTTACAAATTTAAAAAAAAAGAAGGAGAGTACAAAGAAGGAGAGAGCAGACAAGCATTTTTTTTTTACTCCTTCTAGTATGACATAGAGAGATCAGCCTGCATTAGCGCTACTAAAGATGATATAAGCATGACGATGATAAGAAAAAACTGGAGGCAGGGTTCAGGGAGAGGCTTCCCCTGGTAGCTGCAGTTCTGACCCCAACCCTATAAGCTGCTCCAGGCAAGGAGGTGCATGAGGCCTCATTTTGAAATCAGTGGGTTCAAGCCAAGCACAAAAATCTGTCTAGCCGGAGCATCAGCCTGCAGTTACCATTTACCTCCTTTTGTCAGTCTTTCAGATGCCGATAACACTTTGTTGATATGGCATGAGTTCTGATGTCATGAAAAAATGTGACAGGCTATTTATTCTTCGACTCTGGTGGTTGCAGAATGAGGTCAGTCAGTTTAAAAAGTGAACCAACGATAATTTTCAGGAGGAGCTAAATAAAAACAGTTGTTTCTTAATACAAACTTGGAATTAGTGCATCATGCAGGTGATGAATGTACAGTCCTGAGCTTCTGCAGACAGACAGGCTCAGTGGGAAGCCTCTCAGCTTCAGTGGGAATTCTTCTATAATGTACATTCTGTAGATTTCACAGCATAGATTTCAGGAAATAAACAGTGTTATACCAAACTGAACAAAACAGGTCTATAAAATACCAAATGTGACTGAAACAATATGGGTTTGGCATTAATTTGTTGTATTTCCTTTCCTTCTGTGAAGGTAATGGTGCATATTCAAGGCCAAGCTCCTGCTGCCTCCCCACGGATATATTCAAAGAGGGAAAGGAGGAACTCATACTGTGACAGTCTGCCTGTCCTGGATGGGTCTCCAAAGAGGAGTAGGAGTGAAAACTACCTCATCACTGCTAGTGCTGGTTCAGATAAATGCAGGGAGTTACTGTGATTGGAGCCCAAGTGGAGATGAAGTTCTGATGACTGCTGGCATTTTTACCAGCCACCATGCTAATTAACCCTCTTCATCCTTGCTGACACTTCCAGTGGTGTCACTGCTGCTTCAGCTGAACTGGTAGGTAACCTTGACTGGAACTTGTCCTGCTTAAACAGCTGTGCTGTAGCCTGCAGACTGTTCAGTGGGCTCCTGGAAAATGAAATCCTCTCCTACAGGTAAGAGTCGAGCTATGTAGAGCTAAAGGCAAGGGTTCACTACATGCTTTCAAAGTCAGAGAGTAAAACTCCCATTGAATTCAGCAGCAGCCAAGATTTCACCCTGCTTGACATCTATGTTGCTTTTCTAGTGGTTCTGGGGAAATGGTGAATATAAAGTACTCTGCAGTGATAGAGACAAGTTGGAGTATTATGCCACAGTTTGCATGACTACATGGAATAAAGGCCAGAATAAAATCAGGAGCTCTCAACTGTAAATACCAGTCAGCACAATAGAGGTATGTATTGCCCCTACTCCCCACTGCAACTAGTGCCATCATTGCCAGGACAGTCTGAATTTTAAGGAATATTCTTGTAGGTGGTTTATATTTTCATTTGCCTTCTGATAAGTTCTACTTATTCATTTTGAGGTACCCCCAAAAATTCCTCCTCTTCCTTTATGCTTATATATTTGGATCTTTTCAGATATTCCTTCCCACCCGCAGCAGTTGTTTTGTGAAGGTCCCTGAGTCCTTTGACTCTTTTCCTCACAAGCCAGCTTCTTGCTCCTAATGCTATTTGACTTAGGTGTCCTGGCCACCTCTGTGCTTAGCCTACTTCCCTGCATGCTGCAAAGGTCAAGTCTGCAAGTCCCCCGCACCGAACACGGGCACATCCACAACTGCCCACGTTAAAGGCAGGAGTACCCCAAGGCTCTGCAGGCAAAGGAGACCTGTGCCGTCTCACCATTCAGAGCAGGATGCAGCTTGTCTCTGGCAATCCAGCTCAACCTCTCTGCCTGGCAGCAAAATACTTGGACAAAAATAGACAGAGAGGAGAGGCCTCCTTGAACAAACTTATGGGATTTCTAGGCTCAACCCTGATTGTCTGCATTCAACGGGAAATTCAAGGACATATTCATGATCCATATAGATTTGTGAACATGTCTTGATTGAAGCTTAGCCTGAGCTGAGAGGTTAGGAGCTTGGCTGTGGTCCTGTCTTCCTTCCTGATGAAAATTCTTGGTTCCTGGCTCATATTGAAATGGATGTGCTCACCTACTACCAAAGGCCATGTTGAAATGGATGTAGCGAATTGTTATAAATTGTTATTTGCCAAAATAAAGAGTCAATGCAAAAATATTTGTGAATTTGAGGTGAGGTCACTGAATATTTTTGACATTTAAAACAATGAGGACAACAGTATAGGAATGACAAAATGCTTCTTTTTCATGTGTTTTTAAACAAATTGTTTGGATGTCCTAGATGAAGACTTAAAGTGGTAGGGACGGAGAGGAGTCCTACACCATCACCCAGCTACCATCCTTCTGTTCAGCAGCTCCTGGTCAGGATGCTCACATGGACCACAACAGAACGATGTCACATGCCACAAGGGTGCACAAATGTAGGCATCTAGCACTGGAGCATAAGGCGCAGCCCCTTCCTGCTCTCCAGTTCATATGAAACTCCCCAGACTTGTGAGTTATGAGGGTGGTTGTTTTTTCTAAGCCCTTTGTCTTCTCCCCAGAACAGAAAAAATTAAAACCTGGAGTAGTTATTTATTGATGCTTAACTTTACCATTTTTTAAAAGAATGAGCTCTGCAGTTTAGCTAGCACGTAGAAGTACTATTGGAAATATTTATTAAATAAATGCACTGGTTTTATTATGAAACAATGACAAAGATACTGTTAAAATGGATGTTATGTTGCACACGATATTATTTTTGCCTGTTCACATCTCTCTAAAATGGACCGGGGAATTAAAGGCTGAAATGGGAGATACATATCCTACTGCTTTGTAAATGAAAAGGAAGATTATATCTGTAGGTCTTAGAAATAGAATTAAGTAGGGACCTGATGTTATAATACAGATGCAAAATAAATTCATGTTTTTAGAGAAAAATCTTGTGAATTTACATGGCACCTTGGTATACAGTTGTCACAAGGCAGTTAACATGGCATAATTTTAAGGACCACCAGGAAATTTGGCCTGCAGCACAGAGGAATTATAATAGCCTGATACAGTAAGCTTTGAAATGAAATAACTTCAGGTGAATACTTATCAGCAATAGAAAGCGTCTGAAAGATTGAAATGCAAGAGTAATAACGTCACTGGAAATGTTTAACATGTATTTCACTGCTCACTCAGAAAGAAAATATTTCAGGTAAGAATTTCAAGTTTTCAGTAGCTTTCCAGCTGAGTAGAAATTGGAAAAACATCTCTGAAGGTGATGCCTAGGCTCTTCTATGAATCTAGTCCTTTGCTTTTATTGCATATACCTGGGAAAAAAAGGCAGAAGCAAAGTTGATCCCAACCAAACAAAGAGCATATAATTTACCCTACAGCTATGGAGTTTTTATTATTTACCAAATACACTGAAAACAGTTTGGTTTGGGGTTGACTTCAGGAAAAAAGAAGTGTTTAATTTTTTGGTTCAACAACTGAATCAAATAATCAATTATTCACACAACCCAGCCATTTGAACACCCACTTAAATCCTAAGATAGGAGTTTGCCACTGACAGCAAAGAGTTTGGATGAACTTCTTCTCACAGGGGTAAGTCTCATTCCCAGGGAATATTGATTTCTGTTATTTAGTTTTTATATTTGAAAAGATGGAAAATTGTTTCCAGCTTGAAATTAACTCTGCAGGAACAAGCCTTTATTAAAGGAATTTTTTCAGTGCAGATTTTTCTTCACCATGTGTTACTCCATTTTGTGAAATATACTTCTAGGAGGCAATGTCAAAAGACCAATTAAATGGTGCAGGACTGAGTCCTAATTGATGGTGACAATAATTAAAATTAATAATTTCATGAAAGGTTCTATTTTTTTTTCCTTTCACCCCTCATTATTCTGTTGGGAAACAGACTGTCCTAAAATGTATTGAGTGTCCTGCTGTCACTATTTAGACAAGCATTTGTCAGTAGGTTCTTAATATACAGTAATATTTTCAGTAGGCTTTTAACAGAACATCTTTCTCTCTCTCCAGTTATATTTAACTCTAATCTTTAATGTAGGGTCTTGCATCTCTTTTTATTAATTTTCCAGATACATTCAGATATCCCCTAATTTGCATCCAGCAATGACTTATGTCTCGAAGCATTAAAATGTACATTTAAAAACATTGAAGCTAATGCAGGAAACTGATAAATCACTATTAAAAGTTCCGTGTTTAAATATACATGATTTGAAAAAGATGACTTTTTAAAAGAGTAATCTTTTAAAAAAAGGAAGACATTTTCTTGAAAATTCTATCTCGGTTTTTTTTCCTTCTTTTCTTAGGAATTAAAAGTCTAGAAGATTAAAAAAAAAAAAAAAAGGCATTTCCAAAGCTGGGTAGGGAGTGCAGTGAATTTTCATCAGAACGCTGACACGTATTTGAGTCTTTCAGAATAGGAAAAAAAAAATATTAAACTTCAATTTTTTGGGAAACAAGGTCTAATATTTAGCACCCACATTGTTCTAAAGGAACTTAATGGAAGTGGTTAGAATCAAAAGAAAAATGATGTTCACGATGACTTGCTAACACGGTAGCTGGTAGTCATAGCTGGCTCCTTCATCCTTGGGTTAATGTCTTCTTCACATGGCAGAGGGGGATTAGTCAGTTCATGACATCCCCTGAGTTCATTACAGCGACAGAGGAATGGCTCAGCAATGGCATTCATGTCTGAAACAACGTGGAGAAGGTTTGGATAGCTGGGATTTGGTTTGAATATGGTAACTGGGATTGCATGACACTGGGTGTCTGAGAGTGTTGCAGATTCTGTGGGTCTTGTTATGTGTTGACTTTAAAATTAAACAACTAATTTGTGCCTGTTAGGAGCATCATGAAGTGGATGCCTTAGCATACTTGTTGCTTTTTTCTTATAGCCATGGCTGTTTTTAATAGTTCTCCCTTTATTTTTTTTTTAAAGGCCTGGTATGGGGTGTTTGATCTCTTGCCAGGTAGCCTAGTGGGAATACTCTGTTCAGTTATGCAATGGATTTGATGCCTAACTCCTGTTGCCATGCTCTTAGGAATACACGGTTACAAAAATAAAAGCATTAGCCTGCAGCCACACTGCTGTGTGCTGTACTCTCGTCAGATCTCATGTGTTCAGTGAGGTCAGCCCTGCTTAGGACTCACAGAGTTGGGGGTGCTGTGAGGATGTCGAAAGGAGCCACAGAGTAAAAGAATGTTTGTGAAACACTGTCCTTGTCTGTGCTCCACTCCAGGGAGTTTCTACTCTCTTGTTGTCTATTTTTTGTTACCTTTTTTCCCCTCATATGTACCATTATTTCATAAACATGCTTTTTTCTTTTTTCTTTTTCTTTTTTTTTTTAAGTCAACAAAGGCAATTACTGTGAAAATGCAAAACTGTGTGGATGCAATGATAAGAATGGCGTTTTGGAATTCAAAGGCGAAGAGCCTTCCCTAAGCGACACTTAGGACAGAGACCTTTGCAATCCAGCCTTCCCTTAAAGACCAGTTCAAGGGGCATCAATACAAGACACCAGTTCGGTGCAGCTGTACGAAAAGGTACCATTTTAACCTATGATAGTAATACATGAGTCATTTGATACTCACGTGTGCACTGAAGAAGCTGATCATGTTTGGTTTTTTTTTCCAGCACTGCCCGAGAACCAGCCACAGCCTGAGCCCTACACAAAGCACTGCAGCATGGAGTGCCCTGGAGAACTTACAGTCTGATGGGCAGCGCAGGCACAGGGTGTCAGAAGGGCTCTGGCACGCGTGAAGAGTAAGTAATGTGATGCTGGTGAGTGATGTTTAAAGCTTGGAATCCAGGACTGAGAGGGAGGCTTGGATGATAGGGAAGAAAGCATAGAAGCAGAAGGGGTTGAGGAGGGGAGTTTGGCAAGAGTGGCAGAGGAGAAGACAAAGGGGGACAGATATGGTGCTTCTATCAACTTCAGGCTGTAGTTTGTTCCACTCCGCTGCATCTTACCCCAAAGCCCCATTACTAAGGGAAGAGGAAGGCCACATGTTTGGGGGAAGTGTGTGGGAAAAGTGTCTCCACAAATCTGAGTCAGAAGAAAGCTTGTGCAGAAGGACGGGTGGCTGCAGTTGTCCTTTATTTTATCTCTCTGCAATAAGAACACCTCAGAGGTAAAACAGATATTAATGTTATACTTAGAGCATCTATAACTCTAGGGGAAAAAAAGAGTACTTATCATATTACTTCTGTCTCCCAAATGACAGAACATCGTTTAGTTATGTCTAGTTTCAACATCCTGTGAGCATACTCTAATCGTTAGCATGCACTTAGAGGAGGTGCTATTTGTCACCAGACACAGAACCAGGGACAGATGTTCAAGGAGGACCCTGCCTGTTCTTATAAGGCAATGCTACAAGCAAAACATTAGAGTCAGACCTGAAGCAAAACCTGAGGTCCAAACACTTCTAAATGTTAGGTGAGCTCAACCCTACATCCAACTGTAATAGCAAAACATTCCTCAGATCTGAAAAACTGCAAAACGAGAGGGGTGTCTGGAGTAAGATCTGATCTATTTTCTGGCCCTCTCCTGACCTTGTGCAAAAGCAACTCGGCCAGCTCTGCCTGAGTGTTTGACAAATGCTATTCAACAGACTACAAGAAATTTCCAGCATCTTCAAAACGCACAACCACAGCAGCACTTTGTATTCTCCTCACCTTCACGTTTTAAATTTTCCCTTCAGGTTCTGAGTTTTATGTTATTAAATTTTGGTGTAAAACATTATAATAAATAATAAGTAGCAACATTTTCCATCCTAAAGATATCAAAGATGTAAAAATATTATTGTTTCCATTTTTCTAGTGAGGAAAGAGGCACTAATTACATGCCCAAGGTGACTTTGCTCAGTAAAAGATACTCTAGCAAGAAAAAGAGCAAATTAATGTAATGATTTGAAGGTTGGGTTTGTTGGTTTGCTTTTTTTCACTTGAGAAAAAGCATTCTGGTGGGAAAATGCAGTTTCAGGAAAGTGAAAATGAGTTCAGATGTAATGTGAATCTAAAAGGGTTGGCTCTTGCACATGAATTTGTGGCTGTGACACAACAGACGAGTGATGAGTTTGTGTACAGATAATTGCAATGAGTCTAGCCTGCAGGAAAAAAATGTCTTTATTTTATGCAAGAGTTCTGGACACGGTGGAAGCGCTTGGATATTGCAGTGATGGAAAAGCTAACAGGCAGAATAAGCACTCTAGACAGTTCGCCAGATAGTGGCATGCAAAAGCACAGAAAACCTGGCGTGCCCTGAGCTGCTCTGGATCAGCCAGTTGCTCACAGTGAGGATTCTGACAGCAAAGCAGAGCGTGCAAAGCCTCCGCACAGCCCGCGAGAAGGCCGATGGAAACATCTCGCTTCATTTATTCAGCGGGCCAAGGGCAAAAGCAGGTTCTGACTGAGGGGGGGTCCAGGTCACTATCTTACCACTGCAGAACAAAGTGACTGAAACTGGCCGTGCCACCGTGCATAAACAGGATCTCTCTGCAGTCCCATCCCTCCCCCCCAACTAGTGATCCCCATTGGTATTGACTTGGACAATGGCTCTGGGAAAGCCAGAAGGCATTTTCCAAGCCAGCAGTTAGAGCATTTCCTAACTGCAAAGCCTCTGCCACACTGTCAAGCATGACTTGGCACACCCCGAGGTGCTGCTTTCTGCACCCTATGAAAAATCATGTCTTAATGACTACCTGGGAAGAAGGACCTCCATTTAAATCTCCATATACCTGGGCAACAGTGCGTGATTCTATTTTTTTCGCTGGAACTTGCCAATGCAAAGCAGCGGCAGAGTGAGCTTGGTGGCTGCAGGTGCTGGTCGGCTCCCCGAGAGCAGCCCTTGCTTAAGTGAGAGGATCCTGTCCTTGGGACCCCTGAAAATGAGCCAGTGGACAGTTATGAAATGTAGCCAGTAAGCATTGTCCTGGAGAAAGAATAAATTGTGTCCATTATTCCACTGGCTGAGAACAGTGTCGCCCAGTCTTCACCAGCCAGTTCTGTGGGCTCAGACGTGCAGCCAGCGGAGACTAGTACCTCTGCAGTTGAATTAAACACTGTGGCAGTGAGAGCAGCTGCTCTCCTGATTTGCCTCCAGACCCTTTCTGTGCTGTTACTAACGCATACTTGTACCCAGTTAAGTAAGTCTTGTCTGCCCAGGCTGATACATGACAAGGTTACACAGGAGTTCACTATGATTTACAGTCTCTGGCCTGCTACCAGCGTCTTCCTGGTGATTTGTCCAGTCCACTGCTACCCTGCTATTGCTTTTTACATGAGGCTTGCTGTATCCCTGTCGCTCTGCCACCTCTCTGCCTGCCTGGCCCAAAATTCAGTGTCTTCCCTTTCTCTCTCTGTGTTAGCTCTCTTTTTGCCTTTTAATGACGGATTTTGCAAACCTGCTGGCTCCTCTTCCTCAGGGTGGCTGGGAGGGGGGACATGGGAAGGGGCTGCATCAGTCTGCCATCACCTCTTGCTTTCTCTTGAATTTTATAAATGCATGAATTGGATTTTTATCTAAGCAGCAGAAAGCGTTTGGAGGGCTTTCCGTCAGCAGTATATAAATAAAAATGGATCAGAATAGATCGGATTGTTGCTTCTTACATCCGCTTCCCTATTTTGTTTTTGACAGGTCCTGACACCCACACACACGCTCCTTGCTCAGACTTGGCTAGATCTGCTTTTTCGTCTGCTTTCGGTTTTTGGCAGGATTTTCCATTCCTCATAACCTTCTTCCCTTACAGAGGGTTTCAGCTGCTCTTACCCTGGTCCTTAGCTCTTAGGCACTGTGCCGTTATGCTCTCCATACTGATAGGTCTCACCAGGCCCGTCATTAAAACATCACAGGGCAAGCACTGCACCCTCCTGCAGGCTCTGAAATGGAGAAGTCACTGCTGCTGGCTCCTGACCTCCTTTGCAACTCCATTGGGTCCAACGTTGTTCCCCTGCTTCAGTCTGCGCTCCACACGGCAAAGGAGTGGAACTGAGCAAAGAATCTGCAACAGGTAATTTATATAATGGATTTACCCTTTCCCCCCCTTTCTCGAGTTGAATATGCATGAGTGGTTCCTGATATCTTCAACTGCATTCACTGTTTGAAGAGGCTTGCCTCATATTTTCCCTTGTGCAGTTTTTAATGCTATGTATTAATCACGAATGTCCCCTGTGTGCATTCAAAAACTGGTATTGGCTATTCAAATAGTGTTAAGTTGTAACTGTTTAAATAAGTCTCGAGGAATCATTTCTGATGCTAAGTGAACGAGCATGCAAATATCTCTGTCATGTGTAGCATGTACCTCTTTAAAATGTGGCTGTAATATTTACAGATGCATTCTTGAAATGCACTTTCTGTGACTATTTGTGCTGGAAGAACTTGGTCACTTGAACATGTGTATAGAAGCAACACAAGAACAAACTAGTAGAACGTACTTTAAAAAGTATTTCATAAAGTCAATTTTTAAATTGCGCAACTCTAAACATGAATACTGAAGAGAAAACAAGACAGCGTACGAGTCAGAGATTCCCTGTTTTGCTTGCCGTGCTCTGGATCAGCTACGCGGAAGCAGAAAAGCAGCCAGGCACAGAAAACAGGCTAAGTGTGGAAACGAAAAAACAGCATCTGTGGGATTTTCTCTTAAACCGTGACTCTGCAATACGTGGGCAGGGACCGGGCTGAGAGCTGTGCCAACACTCCCTCCTCTTTGCAGTGGGGTAGAGCTCACATAACCGCTGTGCTCCAATGGGGCAGCCATCAGCGGAGGTGTGCTGGAGGCCCATCACCTCCCTCACAAGTCGCCCAACAACGCTCCGAGGGGCC